>NC_031992.1:9024672-9064104 GCF_001879085.1 Nicotiana attenuata
CTTAAGTTCATTTGTCAGTGTGGTGAACCTTGTATACATATCCTGGATGGTTTCCCCTTCCTTCATGGTGAAATTCACATATTGAGAATACAGCAGTGTTCCTCAGGACCTCTTCACTTGAGGTGTTAATTCATGAGCCACTTGCAAAGTGTCCCAAATTTCTTTAGCAGTGGTATAGCTTTGAATTCTGTTGTACTCGTATGGACCAAGTCCACACACAAGCCATTTCTTGGCCTTAGCATTCTTCTCCCATTTCCTCAAGTCCTCAGCATTGCAGTCAGCTCTCGTTTTTGGCACATCTACTCCTTCAGCATTCTTCTTCATGGTAGCCAGGGGACCATCAGTGACTATATCCCATAGCTCATAGTCTTCTCCAATGATGTGATCTCTCATTTTGTTTTTCCACCAAGAATACTACTGGCCATTAAAAAGAGAAGGCCTAGCAGTGGATTGTCCTTTCCAGTTTCTAGTTGGTACGCTCATCTTGATCTGTTCCTAAGGTGTTAGCATCTTCAAGGATAACCTGCTCTGATACCAATTGATGTTTTATACTTCAATACCACACAAGAGGGGGATGATTTGTGTGGTGTCCAATTTTTCGCTTAAACTGATTATGGAAGGACCTGGTTCTTCTAAGTGTTCCTTAACCTACTATTGCTGAAATAGTAAATGCGGAAAGTAAAGAATACAAGTATTTTACGTGGAAAACATCTGGCTCAAAAAGTGAAAAAACCACGACCTACTTCCTAGTAGGATTTTCCCAAACTCTTCACTAAATCACTGAGCCAAAAACTGCATTTACAAAATACTTTTTTAAACCTAGGATTAACTCTAATCCCGTTGTAGCAAGCAGCCTCTAACTGTTGCGACAACCTCAAGTTAACTCTAACTTGAATACTCTGAGTACCTATTACAATTGCCTGTAAATAAAGCTGAAAGGTACGATATGAAAACAACTACTACAATTGAACTAGAATAAAAGACAGACACTTGAAACTGGTTCTTCTATCTGGTTCATGTAGCTTCAGGTTTGCACACTTGAATCACACACGAACTGCTTGCAAAAAGCCTTGCTATTTTGCTCTCAATTCACGTTCAACTTCTGCGTTTGTGCATTACCTGTAAAGTGAGAACATCCTGCAATACATAGAGTTAGTAGATGAAGAAATTACTAGAGTTCTAATGCTACTCTTCCTTGATAAAAGAGTTCTAGTTGATCTCAACTTCTAACTCCTGTCCTATCTTGGACAGTGTTCTCTTTGAGTAAGGAGTCCTTCTCCTTATCAATTATGCAACCTTTTCGATCAGGAGATATTAAATATTCCAAGTTAAGCTTATCTCCTTCACGTGCATCCCACATGCTCGAATATGCCCGTTTCTATACACCACAAGGGATGGACCTGGTTCATACCTGAGCTTCCTTTGTCAATCTTCAAGACTAACCTTCACTTAGGCCAACACTAATTAAGCAAGTATAATCCAACCCAATACAAATTTCGATCCCCCACCTAAAGGATCCCAAATACCAAATGGCGAGAAAACCAAGTACTTCTATGAGAGAGACTTTGGATGAGTCAAAACCCCTTTAACAGAAAAACCAAAAGCATTCATTCATACATCTTAGTTCTAATATGTAGGAGTGAAAGCATATCTATCATAGAGATAAACGCTAAGACACGTAGGAGTTGAAGTATATGTAAGCTGAGATACCATTCAGGGAAAACGATCAGGTCGGGCAATTAAAAGTTTAAAATGAAATAAAATTGGGATTTTTCCCTATAAATACTACAATAAGGACTTATTTACCATTTTTCTAAAGGTTTTTCAGATTTCACTAAATACCTTAACTTTTTCAACAATTTATATACAATCTCCGCTCTCACCCCACTATTAATGCATCCATCCTTTTTCCTCTCCTCTCTTCCTCTTCTTCTACGCAAATTTAACTGCAAATTCATGTAGCTTTTCAATCAATGGCGGTCCCCGCTTCCTACGATAAAAATCACACATAATATTTGGCACTCATTGTTACGACCCAATTTCCCCTCATTTGGGTATCGTGATGGCACCTAGTCTTAGGGACTAGGTAAGCCTAACATTTACTGAATAACAACAATAAGAAATATCATCTAACAGTCTTTGAAATAGAAATCTCTACAAAATTTACAATTCCCAAAACCGGTGATACAAGTCATAAGCTCTACAGAGTTTGCTACAACTTCTAAATACAACTGTTTAGAAATAAGTAAAAACAGTGTGAATACAAAATAGGAAGGTAACTCCGAAGCCTGCGAACGTAATAGCAGGTTTACCTTGAGTATCCGCAGCAATAATCCGCGCTGCTAGCAAATGATCAACTGACTTTGCAATACCTGGATCTGCATAAAAATGTGTAGAAGTGTAGTATGAGTACACCATAGCGGTACCCAGCAAGTATCAAGACTAACCTCAGTAGAGTAGTAACGAGGGACAGTCAAGACACCTACTGGACTAAATAACATGAACAAGTATAAGTCTAGGAACAACAGAGTATGATATCTACATAAAGACTACGCGATATGGCTAACAATACAGTAATTGTAATAAGAAAGGAACCAACAAGTATCAGCGGAATGCCATAATAATGACACAGAAGAGTGAACGGAAATACAACCTAAATACGAAATCACAGATACAGCAAGGACAAGTAATAACTCAGCAACTACGACCCCTTTCACATCAGGTTATAGTCAACAAACTCCACAAGGTACCCAACCTCGGACAAATCACAACTTGCGGATCTCAATACCTGAACCCTAACACTTGGCATCATGTGCCCTCATTACACCTCATAACCGCACTGACGACTCACGTGCCAAATAGAGCCATTCTCAATAGAAGGCAAATAAACAAGGGTGTGCATCTATACTCAACAATATCAAGAAAATCTCTTATCCGATAAGAGTGCTTAACTATGTGTATGCTTGTGCAAGTGTCCTAACATAGTTCATACCAGCTAGTAAGCATAAGGAAAAGAACGAACAGCACGTAGAATGTTTTCTCATAACTTCCACAAGTTAAAGCTCACACACGTAAGTATACCACTACACAAATATCAACAACAAGAATGCCCCCAGGCCATCACAAATCATCACAAATCAATTCCTGACATAGCTCACCTTGTCTCGCCACGTGTGCAATAGTAAAGTAAATCCCCGCCTGTCACACCTCCTTTTTTTTTACCCTTGAAGGGATATAAGAGAGTTTTTCCAATTTAAGTGACATTCAAAACGGGATTATTTATTCTAATTCAGAGTCGCCACTTGGGATAGTTTATGGTGTCCCAAGTCACCGATTTAAAATCCCGAATCGAAGAAGTTTGACTCTGTTTTACAGTCCGCGAAACACAGAAATCCGGGTAAGGAATTCAGTTAACCCGGGAGAAGGTGTTAGGCAATCCCGAGTTCTATGGTTTTAGCACAGTCGCTTTAATCATATACCTGGCTTATTTAATTGTTTAATTACATGTTTTAGAACCTAGTGCATTTCACCTCTTTTAACTAAGAAATTATCCCAAAACGAGTCACGCGTACGTGTACTCATTGGTTTGGCGCGTCAAGAATCATATCACGCGTACGTGTCCATAATTAATAACGCTTTATTAATATTAAGAAAGTGTAGTCGAAGTTGCACGAGCGCATACCCCGACTTTGTTTTTAAGATCGAAATTATGTCACGCGAACGTGTACATAATCATGATGATATATTAAATCGCGCCTAAAGCAAACTACGAATATTCATGCTTACTTCTTAAAAGTAATTCGCAATTTGATGTAAGGCTACTAATTATAAATGTGCAATGGGTAAATAGGTTGAACTTTAATTTATTTTTGGGAAAAACATTGGGCCACCAGTAAGCCCATTAGGCTGTCAAAACTTAATGACCAGAAGTGCTGAAATTTGATTGGGCTCGAAATTGGGCCCAGAAGTGAAAGAAAACGAGAGCAGAAACATGTTGAGCCTGGTTTCAACCAGGCTGCCTCATCTGGCCAATGCCAGGCCCAATTGCTTTAGCAGGAGGGCCTTCAACGTTAAGGCCCTAATGAGTCCTGATTCCTTCTAATTCACATATGACAAAAAAAACACTACATAAATTCTGAAAATCAAAGTACTAAACAACCACATTATAAGCCTTAATCCAATAACATGCCACTAGTAATAACCATATAAGCTTAAACCTTAAACTACTCATTAATCGCATTAATCTTAAATATGTAACCACTTTAGCAATGCTGTAATTCTAAACAATTAAGCTGAATGTACTCAGCAACTAAACAAAGCCTTTTCCGAACATGCATGGCATACTAGACGACATTCTTTAACAAACAACCAAATAAGCTACTGAAGTTGTTTACCAACTTGAAATTCCGAACAATACATGAAAAGATGAACTGATTCAAACATTCACACATGAAATTCCCCACTAAGCTACTGACTATCAAGCAGATCCAAAACACTATTACAAAAGCTGAGAAAACTATAAAGCTAAATAACTTGAAAGAACCACATGTAAAAGAAAAAACTGAAATTCAACATTTGAACATCAACTTCATATAACAAATACATCTTTCAAAGAAAAAGTGCATGCTTGCACTTCAATGGTCACTCAAAGTCCAAGAGATACCTGGTGACAAAGAGCAAACACAAAGCAGTGAATCTCTAAGAACAGCAGAAGACAGCAGGAAACCACAGCAAAGCAACAGCAATATCAAACAACAAAGCTTCAGAATCGAGTCATTTTTTAGCTTGAACAACCAGAAATCCGAAGGAAAAAAATTGTTCCAAACTTTAATGAAAAATAGAAAAGTAGAAGAACAATGGAGCTGGATTTCTTCAGAGGTCTTTTTAGGGTAGAATCTCTCTATTGAGTGAGGAGATGGCTCTATGTATACCCTAAGAGAGCTGTTGTGTGCCCTCCAAGTCAGGGAATAATACGCTTGAAAACAACCCTCAAAGAGCATCTTTTTTAACAGAACTAGACAGCTGGCCATTTCTAATTGGCTTCAGCATTTTGTACTGGCAAAATAGGGCCAGCTGCCCATGTTCTAGAACCCTCTAATTGCCCTATCTGAAATTCCTAGTTTCCACCTTTCAAATGACCCCTTTAAGTTACTGCTTCGACTCCTTTACCCCTCACAAATTTCAATTAATGCCAAAATAGTTAAAACAAATACCACTGAACGAAAAAACAAACTGACCTAAATCTAATTAGGCAATTAGGCATATTAACCAAATGATTCACACTACAAAATAGCTAACTACTGACTAAAATTAAACTAAACTATTTTAAGAGTTATACTAAGTAGGCATGAATTAATCCAAGTTAATAAACCCTAAGAAAAACTTATTGAACATGACTAAAGATTGAAACAGGGACGACTCTCAAACAAAACAAACAAATTAACGAACTAAAAAGGGTAGGAAATTATTGACTCAAACATGAAAAGAAAAAGAATTGAGAGGACAGTGGTGAGACCTTACCGTTTATGAAATTAAAAAAAATGCAAGACAGCCTGAGATGCCCTACTCTGCGCTAATTGACCAACAAAGGTCTTTTCCTCTAAGGGATCCGGCCTTGCATGGATTTTGACCGGATCTCCTTGGAAGAAAAGAATCATGAGAGTCCAAACCACGAAGAAGGCATCAGAGACGAGCCTTTGAACTCGAACGCTGAGGAAATAGCGAACTCGAGGGCTTTGAACAAACTGACCACCTCTTAGATTTGGAATTCCGGGATTTTGTAGGATTGTTTGGGGAAATCAATAAGGGATTTGGATTTAGGGGAGTGTGGAGGTTATAGGGTGTGAATTTGGGTGGGTTTGGAGACTGGCCGCCGCCGTGAGACGATTTCTGATGGGCGCCGGCTAGGGTTTGTGGGTTGAGGTAGAGAGGAGTTAAGGGCGGCTAGGGTGTAGAGCTGAAGAGAGACGGGAGGGGGGGAATGAGGGGATCTCTAGGGTTTGGGGGGTGTTAGGACATATATATGGGGGTGGAGTGTGGTGTTCCCAACCGTTAGATCAATGGTGATCAACTGCTGGGATTGATGGACGCCAAACGACGTCGTTTGGTTAAGTGGGGAGGGCTGGACCAGGTGTGGAATTGGGCTGGGCGGTCTTTTTAGAGAAAATGGGTTTGGGCTCAAAATTCAGAGGCCCAAATCGAGCTTAAGACCCAATATCCCCTTCTTTATTATATTGACTCAATTTTTATTTAAAATACTAATTACTAATAAACTTAATTAAACCTACATTAAATCCTAAACAAAACCTAGTAATGTGAAATTGACTTAATTATCTAATTCTAATACTAAAATAATTAATTGATTTAGAACTAATGAAAGAAATGTACTAATTTATAAAACTAAAGCTACAATGTAGAATAATTTATAATTTTTTTTGATGTTGTTTATTAATGCCATTAATTAATAATTTAAACTAAAAAAAATGCAACTATCAACCTAAGAATGCAATGCATGAAACTTGAATATAGATATATATTTTTCCGGGTATTTTCTATGCTTTTAATATATGCAAAATGCAACTAAAATGCAAGCAATTAAGCAGATAATCCTAAAAATTCTACAAAAATAACAATAAACTAGAAAAATCTTTTTTTGTGATTTTATATGAGTATTTTGGTCGGGCAAAAATCACGTGCTCACAGCTTCCCCTCTTTGCTCGGAAACACGAAGAGTTTTCGGGCAAAGATAAAGTGAGCGAATACGAGTGACTTTAGCCTGTTTGGATACTCCGTGGGAAGCATTTTGAAAAGTTTTACCGAACCTTGTTTCCGAGGTTGCCTACATATCCTTGGCTATAAAGGTATCAGGTCAGTGTAGTTCTGGAAGTTTTGGTAGCTGGGACCGAGAAGCTGTGATTTCACTGCGGTTGCTGCTGTTACTGCTTGCTGAACTCCTTATTACACCGAAATTAAAATAAAAAGAAGCTAGGCAAGTCTATTATCTATGAGCTACAAGATTCCTATCTATATGTCTTCCAACTTGATCTTGAAACTCCTGCAATTCTGCCGCGCATCTTAAACTGTTAGCTCGCGTTCTCGAGGCAAACTTCTCTTATTTCTAACTTGAATTGATCCCATTCATCAGGCGAGTTCCTGTTGTTGTCTTGGACTCTGAACTTAACTCTGAAATGAATTCCCTCGTTCTCCAGGTGGTGCATGCTACTTGACCTAACACTTAGAATGACCTCCCTTGTTCTCCAGGTGGGTGCTTGCTACTTGACCTAATACTTGGAATGACTTCCCTTGTTTTCCAGGTGGGTGTCTGCTACTATGACAAAACAAACAAAACAAACTTTTCTGCCCCAGTTTGGTACTGGGAACCTCTATAAGAGTTAATCGGATCCTGTTAACCAAAGGGTCTCTCAGAGTTTAAAACTAGATCCCATTATCCAGGAGGGTCCTGACAACATGAAACTGTATCCCATTATCCAGGAGGGCCCTGAAAATTTGAAACTATATCCCATTATTTAGGAGGGTCCTGATAACTTGAAATTAAATCCTATTATCCAGGAGGGTCCTGAAAATTTGAAATTAAATCTCATTATCCAAGAGGGTCCTGATAACTTGAAATTAAATCCCATTATCCAGGAGTGTCCTGAAAACTTAAACTTAAATCCCATTATCCAGGAGGGTCCTGAAAATTTGAAATTGAATCCCATTATCCAGGAGGGTCCTGAAAACTTGAAATTAAATCCCATTATCTAGGAGTGTCCTGAAAACTTGAAATTAAATCCCATTATCCAGGAGGGTCCTGAAAACTTGAAATTAAATCCCATTATCCAGGAGGGTCCTGAAAACTTGAAATTAAATCCCATTATTCAAGAGGGCCCTGATAACTTGAAATTAAATCCCATCAACCAGGAGGGTCCTGAAAACTTGAAATTAAATCCCATTATCCAGGAGGGTCCTGATAACTTGAAATTAAATCCCATTATCCAGGAGGGTCCTGAAAACTTGAAATTAAATCCCATTATCCAGGAGGGTCCTGAAAGCTTGAAATTCATCCCATTATCCAGGAGGGTCCTGAAAGCTTGAAATTAAATCCCATTATCCAGGAGGGTCCTAAAAACTTAAAATTAAATCCCATTATCCATGAGGGTCCTGAAAACTTGAAATTAAATTCCATTATTCAGGAGGGTCCTTTATACAGGAGGGTCCTGAAAACTTGAAATTAAATCCCATTATCCAGGAGGGTCCTGAAAACTTAAACTTAAATCTCATTATCCAGGAGGGTCCTGAACAGTCGAGAATGAATTTACCTGAGCCATGCTCCCTTCCTGGGGGATCCTGAACAGGATTTCTTGCCTCCGAGCCTTGCTTTCTTCATGGAGGGCTCCTGCAGAACAAACGAAATTTCCTGCCCCTATTTCAATCAAAGAAAATCTTATCAGTTTGAAAATGTGGTGGTTAGTTTGCGGCATTCCTGTTGAAGGTGGCGGCCTTTCCCCTGCCATGCTTTGTTCTGATTAGCTGCCTTGGGCTAGCAAAGAATTGTTTGACCTTCTAACCGAACCTCACCACAAAACCCTGAATAACCCGAGTAGCTTACACTCAGCTTGTTATTTGACAACTCTATCTTGCCAATTTTGAACCGTTATACTTCCTCAACATTCACGAGCCATTTGACCACTTGAACTCCCATTAAAACTGTATTGCTTATTCTGAATCATGCCATTTGTGATGTGCTCTGGCCGGACTTTTGCTTTGTGCAATTGAAAGCTGGTAATGGGCTTTGAAATCCTTTCTTGCTTGCTTAACAAGGCTACCATTGAGCAAGACTTAGAGAAGTAGACCCAAAAGAAAATAAAACAAACTGATTTCGAGATTTAGGAATAAAGAAGAAAATTTTGAAACAAGATGACTATTTGAGGAAGAATGGAAAAGAGACTTATCTGAGTGGAGCAGCTGGCACCAATGATCATGACATGCATTTCGGATTAATTAGCCAATCCATTCACCCAATCACATTTCAGTTCATGCCCCGTCTTCATACTTTACGAACGGGATTCCCATAATCCAATCTCTCTGCAAAGTCCCAAACCTCATTCGGCTTATGGTGCCCTGAAGGGTTTTCACCAGCAAACCTCTCTCATTTGTTCATCTCTCAACTCACCGTCGCCTTACGGTGCCCGCGAGGGTTTTCACCAATAAGACTCTCTCATTTTAATTTTCTCTCAGCTTTCCATCGCCTTACGGTGCCCGTAAGGATTTTCACCAATAAGACTCTCTCATTTATTCATTTTTCCTCGTGCCCATGAACAAATGTGTTACCCATGATGTGAATCATACCTCTAGCTCGCTTGACTTAGCATTTTTCAAAGATTGATCGGAAGGACTTCCTTTGGACCGTAGTGTAGGCTTTTGAACGGGGTTAGAAAGAAATGTGGCATGCAAGCTCAAAAACAGTTTTAAATAACAGGGTTCAAAATTATAACTTTTGGAATCAGATCTTTCGCAACACTACAACTTCTGCCCCAGTTTCTTTGAGTCTGGGGAATTTTGGATTTTTATTCTGATGGGACCGAACCTTAGGGATGCCTACGTATCCTTAAAAGGAATCAGGTCGAACGTAGTTCAAGACATAGGAGTTGCTTTGTTTTTGCTACTTTTCTTTTGCTCTCTTTTCTTTTTCCTTTCTTCTCTTTTTCTTTTCTTTCTTCTGCTTTACTCTTTTTCAGTTTTCTCTTCTTTTTTTCCCTTTTATCTCTTTATTTATTATTTATGAACTCTGCTTCTGATTCCAAAAGAGGGGTATGAAAGAAAATAAATAAGGCTCAAAAAGGGTAACAAAGGATAAAAGTGTTTAGATAGCAGAATAACAAGCCTTCGTCATTCTAATCTTCGAAACGATGCCAAATACAAACAACACAATTGCAAACAAACCAAAGACATCATACATAATATCTCTTAACTGCATCAGAATTGACAGCCATATCTACACATTTGCTTTCTATATCTGTTAAATACAAAGAACCATTGGGCAACACTCTCGTTACAATGAACGGCCCTTGCCAGTTTGGGGCGAACTTGCCTTTAGCTTCAGCCTGATGTGGAAGGATGCGTTTCAATACCTGCTGACCCACTTCAAATTTCTAGGGACGCACCTTCTTGTTGTATGCTCTTGCCATTCTCTTCTTTATGTTCTTGTTGGCCGCCTCAATAGCTCCATTTGCCTTGGGGCAATACGGAGTGGAATTTCGATGCATAATCTTGAACTGTTGGCATACCTCTTTCATCAGATGGCTGTTGAGATTTGCAGCATTATCTGTGATGATTACCTTGGGGATTCCGAACCGGCAAATGAGATTTGAGTGAACAAAATTTACCACTGCCTTCTTGGTCACAGATTTGAAAGTTACAGCTTCGACCCACTTGGTGAAATAATCAATGGCCACCAAAATAAACCTATGCCCGTTCGACGCTGCCGGCTCAGTTGGTCCAATGACATCCATGCCCCAAGCAACAAAGGGCCAAGGTGCAGACATTTTATGCAACTCAGATGGCGGAGAGTAAATCAGATCACCGTGTACCTGGCATTGATGACATTTGCGCACGAAGCTGATGCAATCTCGTTCCATGGTGAGCCAATTATAACCTGCTCGAAGAATTTTCTTTGCCAAAACATATCCACTCATATGCGGGCCGCAAACTCCGGAATGCACTTCAGCCATGATGGTCGAAGCTTGTTTGGCATCTATGCACCTCGGCAGTCCAAGATCTGGAGTTCTCTTGTACAAAATTCCCCCGCTCAAGAAAATTCCACTAGCCAGACGTCGAATGGTCCTCTTTTGATCACCTGTGTCCTGTACCGGATACATCCCTGACTTGATGTATTCCCGAATATCATGGAACCAAGGTTCACCATCCAATTCCTCCTCAACCATGTTACAATAGGCATGCTGATCGCGAACTTGAATATGCAGAGGGTCGACATAAGCCTTATCCGGATGATGTAACATTGACGCTAGAGTAGCCAAAGCATCGGCAATCTCATTATGGATCCTGGGAATATGCTTGAATTCTATTGATCTGAATCGTTGACAAAGATCATGCAGACATTGTCGATACGGTATGAGCTTCAAATCTCGAGTCTCCCATTCTCCCCGAATCTGGTGCACCAGCAGATTTGAATCTCCCAAAACCAATACTTCCTGAACTCCCATGCCTACAACTAACCTCAAACCCAGAATGCACGCCTCGTATTCGGCCATGTTATTGGTACAATAGAAATGAAGTTGGCTGTTACAGGGTAGTGATGCCCTATTTCAGAAATGAGCACAACCCCTATTCCAACACCTTTCATGTTAGCGGCCCCATCAAAGAAAAGTTTCCAACCTGGCTTTTCATCCTGCTAGGTATGTATTACCTCTTCATCGGGAAAATAAGTTCTCAATGGCTCATACTCTTCATCCACCGGGTTCTCGGTCAAATGATCGGCTAAGGCTTGAGCTTTCATCGTAGTCCGGGTCACATAGACGATGTCAAACTCTGTGAGCAAAATCTTCCACTTTGCAAGTCTTCCTGTGGGCATAGGCTTCTAAAAGATAGACTTTAGAGGATCCATACGAGAAATGAGGTAAGTAGTGTAGGACGATAGATAATGCTTCCACTTTTGTGCCACCCAAGTCAAGGCGCAACATGTCCTTTCAAGGAGAGTATACTTGACCACATATGAAGTGAACTTCTTGCTGAGATAATAAATGGCTTGCTCCTTCTTGCCAGTGATGTCATGTTGACCCGGCACACAACCCAATGAATTATCCAGGACTATCAAGTAGAGAATTAAAGGTCTCCAGGGCTCCGGTGGGACCAACACAGGTGGGTTTGACAAGTACCTTTTGATCTTATCGAATGCCTCCTGGCACTCATCGGTCCATTTGACCGCGGCATCCTTCTTCAGCAACTTAAAGATGGGCTCACAAGTTATCGTGAGTTGAGCGATAAACCTGCTGATGTAGTTTAACCGCCCGAGCAAACTCATCACCTCAGTCTTATTCTTAGGCGGTAGCAATTCTTGGATAGCTTTGATCTTTGACGGATCCAACTCGATACCTCGCCGACTGACTACGAACCCCAACAGTTTCCCAAACGGGACACCAAATGCGCATTTTGCAGGGTTGAGCTTGAGGTTGTACCTGCGGAGCCTCTGGAAAAACTTTCTCAAGTCCCCGACATGGTCGAACTGCTTCCTTGACTTTATGATCACAACACCTACATAAACCTCAATCTCCTTGTGTATCATGTCATGAAATATGGTAGTCATTGCCCTCATGTAAGTTGCCCCAGCGTTTTTCAAACCAAATGGCATTACCCGGTAGCAATATTTTCCCCATGGAGTGATGAACGCTGTCTTTTCTGCATCTTCCTCATCCATCAAGATCTGGTGATATCCCGCATAGCAAGCCACAAAAGACCCGATCTCATGCTTGGCACAATTATCAATCAGAATATGGATATTCGGCAGTGGAAAGTTATCCTTTGGACTTGCCTTGTTGAGATCACGGTAATCAACGCACACCCTGGTCTTACCATCCTTCTTTGGTACATGCACAACATTAACTAACCAAGTGGGATACCGAGTGACTCGAATGACCTTTGCATCCAGCTGTTTTGTGATTTCTTCCTTGTTCTTCACACTCATGTCAGTCTTGAACTTCCTTAACTTTTGCTTGACAGGAGGGAATGCCGGATCAGTTGGCAACTTGTGAACTACCAAGTCAGTACACAAACCCGGTATGTTGTCATATGACCATGCAAAAATATCTTTATATTCAAACAGTGCTTTGATTATTTCTTCCTTGATTTGTGGTTCCCAGTGTACACTTATCTTGGTTTTCCTGATATTATCTGGATCTCCTAAATTGATTGCTTCAGTTTCATTCAAATTAGGCTTGGTTTTCTCTTCAAAATGATTTAGTTCTTTACTAATTTCCTCAAATGCCGCTTCTTCATCATATTCTGTTTCATCATCACACTTTACTTCTTGGATTATTATTTTAGAGTTAGATTAGCTTTTAAGACTTGGCCGAAAATTCCTCATGCATGTCATGTCATTGAAACTAGCATAAAAAGAACTGTACAAAGAAAGACAAAAATGACACTATCAGGAGTAATGGAAAAAGGGAAATTGCATGTCATTGAAAATAAAGGATAGAAGGGTTTGTACATCAAAACAAGCCAAAAATAAAAATCTGGATTACAACCCTGGAATAACCAGGATAATAGAAAGGAAAACAAAGCAAACTACCAAAACTCCTTCCGAGTAGGGAGAGGAGTAGTCTTCCAATTGTTAAGCTTCACTTTTGGCCCAATAAATTGCACATCTGCTTTGCTGGAACCTTCCCCAATTTCCACCATGTTCACCTCATCAAGTAGACTCTGGAACCTTTCAATCAGCTCTTCATCAAAGTCGACCACAGGCTTTGGGACTGCTGACACTGTGTGCTTCACGACCCCTGGCTTGATGAAGGACCTGGAGAGGCGTGGGATAGGCTTAGGGAGTGACCATGCCTTCTTCTTCAACCTTTTAGCCCTTTTCACCTCGTCCCATGTGGGCTTGAATCCCAGACCAAACGTACCCAGATTTTCAGGTAGAGACACTGGCTGCACGATACCTTGTAAAGATGCGCCCAGACCTTTGCCCAGCACAAAACCATTCTTCAGCATTTCAGATGCTACCATGACGGATGCGGAGGCTAACTTTGGACCTGGAATACACTCCCCTTCCGGAATCTTCTCAACTGACACCATTTTGAAAGTTTGGTAGACCCAAGGCCCTTTATCATCTTCGGCTTCAATAAACGGGACGTATGTATCATTGTAAGCACATAAGTTCTTATCACCATGCACAATGATTTCCTGTCCGTCCCACTCGAACTTTACCATCTGGTGCAGGGAAGAAGTGACTGCCTTGGCAACATGTATCCAGGGACTGTCCAACAGTAAATTGTAAGAAACGGCCACATCTAACACCTGGAACTCCATAGTACATTCAACTGGTCCTATTGTCAATTCGAGCACGATATTGCCAACAGAATCTTTTCCCCCTCCGTCAAACCCTCGAACACATATACTGTTCTTGTGGATCCTTTCAGTATTAATTTTCAACTTTTGCAGAATGGAGAGAGGGCAAATATTTGCACTGGAACCATTATCAACTAGTACCCTTGAGACCAAAGAATCCTCGCATTTCACTGTGAGATAAAGAGCTCGATTGTGTTCTGTACCCATCAAAGGCAGCTCGTCATCCGAGAAAGTGATCCTGTTTGCCTCGAATATCTTTTTGACAATCTTCTCCAAATGGTTCATTGTAATCTTATCCGGGACATGAGCCTCATTCAAAATCTTCATGAGGGCCCGGCGGTGCTCGTCTGAATGTATCAACAGTGATAGAAGAGAAATTTGAGCGGGTGTCTTCCTCAATTGTTCCAGGATGGAGTAATCCTGCACCTTCATTTTTCTCAAGAATTCTTCCGCCTCCTCCTCGGTAACTGGCTTCTTTACCGGGATTGGGTTATCTTTGAGTGGCTTAGCTTTCCTTAATTCCTCTGGAGTAAAGCATCTCCCCGAACGAGTCAACCCCCGGGTTTCATTAACTTCCTCTTCCACTTCTTTCCCTTTATAAGTTACTATCACTTGCTTGTAATTCCATGGAACAACCTTGGTGTTATTTATCGGCAGCTGGGTCACAGATTTAATAATAACAGGGTCAATGCGAGCCCCTTCCACGATTATGACAGGCTTACTTGCTATCCTCGGTACGACCACTTTCGGCTTTCCTTGCTTTGCTTCAACATCATCTGGGAACCCTTTCACAACTAATACAGGCGGCTTAACATTGGGTGGGCTTAACTTATCCGTCAGCCCATCAGCTGTCGAGGATGTTGCATTTGTAAGAACTGGTGTTTTGACTGAATTACTTTCACTGGCACGGATCATCATGACAAACTTCGAAGGCTTCTCGGGCTCTCCATCCTTATACACTATCTCAATCATGTGCGTTTTGGCATGGGCTGGCAATGGATTTTGATTGATGTTTGGAGCTTCCGGGCTCTGGACCACAATTTGGTTTGTATCGATAAGCTCTTGGATGGCGCTCTTCAAATGCCAACACTTTTCTGTGTCGTGCCCCGGAGCATCAGAACAATATGCGCATCTGAGGGAATAATCCAGGTTCTTTGGAGGGTGATTTGGTAATTTTGACTCAATCGGCCTCAGAACATCCAACTGCCTCAACCTCTGAAACAAACTGGCATAAGACTCCCCAAGTGGGGTGAAAGTTTGCTTCTGCTGCTTCCTTTCCTTTCTATACTCCGGCCTGAGTTGAAAGCTTGGACCAATAGGGTTTTGGTATGTTTGTGGAGGTGGATAAGGATTTTGTAGAGGTGGTGCATGCCATTGCGGGTGAGGAGGGGGTTGAGCATATGACTGTGCGTGGTGGACGTGATATTGGGGTGGTCTGACTGGATATTGAGGGTCTTGCTTTGGGATCGAGGCTGGGTGTAATGGTGTGGTAAACCCCTTGGGCCATGCCACGATCCTGAGATGACCATAGCAACATCTTCTTTCTTCTTTTTCCCTAACATGCCCCCGATGCCATTCTGGATCGCTTGTGTAGTTGCTTTGATGGCAGAGTAACTCATGATCTTGCTTGATTTGAGTCCTTCCTCTACCATTCCTCCCATCTATACCACTTCATTGAAAGACTTACATATGGCCGAAATCAGATGACCAAAGTAAGTAGGCTCCAGGCCTGAAGAAAGTACTCCACCATTTCATCTTCCTCCACTGGAGGGTTGACTCGTGCCGCCTGTTCTCTCCACCTGAAACCATACTCCCTGAAGCTCTCACTAGGCTTTTTCTCTATCTTAGTCAAGGATAGGCCATCTGGGACAATTTCTACATTGTACTGGAAATGCCGAGCGAAAGCCTGGGCCAAGTCATCCCAAGTGTACCACTTGTTGTTGTCTTGGCGGGTGTACCATTCCAACGTAGCGCCACTCAAACTTTTACTAAAATATGCCATCAACAATTCATCTTTCCCACCAGCACCCCTCATTTTGCTGCAAAATCCTCTTAAGTGGGCCACGGGGTCTCCATGCCCGTCGTACAAGTCAAACTTGGGCATTTTGAATCCAGCAGGTAGCTGGACATCGGGAAACAAGCACAGATCCTTATAAGCCACACTCACTTGGCCTCCCAACCCTTGCATATTTCTTAGTAACTGTTCCAAACTCTTTGCCTTCCCAAATATCTCCTCTTGCTCTGCGTTTTTGGGTGGCTTCTCAGTTTCGACAGGAAGTTCAAAATGAGAAGTGTAGGAGTAATGATCCGGGACTTTGAAAGTGGGCTCCGGGGCATAGTATTGGTTAGCTGGGCTTGGAATGCCGGCTCACTAGAAGATCGATAGAGGGTAGTTCGCGGAGGGGCTCCGAAGACAAGGGTAGCTGGCAGAGCAGGGTATGTGGTTGCTTTGGCTGGGGGAGCTTGGACAGTTTGGGTTGAGGTGCCGGGATAGTGGTGGTAAGGGGTGAAGCCTGGTGCATTCTGCGGGGATGGATCAACAATAGTGGGATCTTGGGATTGAGATAGTGGAGGGATGAAAGCAGGGTTTTCTGTGTAGTTGGCAGGGTATGACGGTGGAGGATGCCCCCTGATCCATGCTTGATACATTTCGGCCATTTGGTGTTTCAGCTTATGAACCTCTTCTTTCAAACCAGACTCAGATTCCACCATCTCTCTGGTGTTATATGGGTGGCTTGCCAGAATGCCAAACAAACTAACCACCTTCCTGTACTCAATAGCAATAGCAAACTTGCTAGCGGTTAAGAGTTTAACAGATAGGCAATCGCACGTTTGGGATGCATGCACCTAAATAGTTGAATGCTTCTATCGTGTATTTGAACGGTTGCATGCTTCATCCCGACCTTAACTAACTCTTTTCACTTTGCAATTTCTTTTCTTTCTCTCAATGCCTTTCTTTAATCACTATTGATTTTCTCACTTGGTTCCTGTAGCTCCCCTTTATTTTTGCACTCTCTTTTGTTCTCTTGTTTTGCCACTCTTTCTTTCCACTCAATTTTCTTTCCTCTCTTTTCATTTTATGGTTATGATCGAATCCTATGGGGATTGCCTACGTATCATGACGCCGCATGAATCATATCATTACGTAGTTCAGGGGATAAATATGATATAAAAGAAAGAAAATTTTTGAGGTTTTCAATAAAATCTTTTTGGATTTTCTATTACAAGGACTCTGACATACAGACTCTAAACAGGAAAAACAAACTAGACTTTTAAAAAAACTAACAGACTTAAAAAATGAAATACAGACTTAAAACCAAAAGAAAGTCAGGAGTACATAAGAGCTTCCACCGGTGCTGGAGCCTGCGGAACATTATCCGGTCTTTGTGCGGGCCTTTGTGCAATATCCTGTTGAAGACGCTCCAAGTCAGCCATCACCTGGCGAACGAATGTCATAACGGAAGCAAAAAACATTGACCTAGTCATGTCATCACATTCGTGACATTTCATCACGATATAGACAGCTATCTCTTTAATCCTTGTTCTGATGACACCTTTCTCCTGAAGTAGACGCCCTATTTGCTGCGCCCAAACTTCCAACACTTGGGTATCTGTGTTGTTTTGGTCCTGTAATTGTTGCATGCTTTCTTCCAGTTGGCAAATTAGTGCATACCAATGCTCTCTTTCTGCTTTGAAATTCTTTGTTTGTTGGGCCATTTCATTTTCAAGAGTAGTCAGCTTCTTCCTTGGAGACGTGACTTCTCTGTCATACTTTTCCTTTAGCCATTGAACAAACTTCGCCTGCCATTCTGCATTCTTTGCCAATTTTGCCCGGGCTTTTGCCAATTCCTCTTCGGCCTTTTCCAAGTCAGCCCCATAATCGCACACTTTTCGTCTAAGACTATTTATGATTTTTTCATCTTGTCTGCTTCTGGCCGGGTTTTCAGTGGCGATCTTCATCCTCTGAATCTGAGCTCGGAGGGTTTCATTTTCTTGGACCAACCTTCTCCTTTCACCTTCAGCTTCTTGCACCTGTAGATCATTATTGAATTCAACGTTCCTCAATTTTTCTTCCAGGGTGTGAATGACGGCTTGATATTTTTTCTCCTTTTCTGCCCAGGCCAACCTTTCTCGGACTTTTTCATCAAAAGCCTGAACATGAGGTCTCTTGGCGGGCCTCTCGGGCTCGGGCTCTAGCTCATTATTTACACAAGCCTTTCTCTCAAACCACACAGCATAATCTGGATCCACTTCTCCTCTCGCAAGATCTGGTACCTGGGTGTCATTTTTCAGATATCGGCAACCATTCCAATCCTCCTGGACTAAAGCCTCGGGTAATGTAGCTTCTGGGTGTAGCTCAATGACTTGGTTACTTAAATCTTCATCTTCGGGCACCACCTGATATCTTCCTAACTGCCTTAAAACCCTTTGCGGTGCGTAAGGCTGGACACTTCTCAAACCCATCAACATTAGGTAGCCTTTTGTAGCCGTCATGTGTATGATTTCCGTCACCGGGAGCCATCCTAGAGTCCATTCAATCTGACTTGCTTTTAGAGTTCTTAAGTGGGAGACCCAAGCTTCAAACCCTTCTAGAGAATTGTAGTCTTTTACCCTTTCCTCATAACTCCTGATGAAGTTATCCTTGCTCGAGCCATAACTCATGAATTTGGGGTGATGGCGGAGATGCTCGATCAACCACATTTGCAGAATAACATTACAACCTTCAAAGAATTGAGCCCCGGATCTACACAATGTTAACGCTCGATAAATGTCTGCCAGCACTAATGGAGCAAGTGTATGGTCTTTTTTAGTAGTGAGGATTTGTTCGATTCTGGCCATGCGAATATCTATTGTCCCTTCTGCATTCGGAAAGACTATAATTCCCAAGAACGCCACTATGAAAGCGAACCTATGATGAATTTGCCAAATGCTCTTGTCTTGTTTGTTGTTCAATCCCTTTTCGTGTGTTTCGAACCCAACTGAGTGCCCAAACCTGGAATACAAGAAGCAAAAGGAACAACATCCTTTGTTTACATGGGCCTTCTTCATTTGCTTGCTGATATTCAGGAGATCAAAGAATTTGTGCACAAAGGGGGCCCTTGGGAATACAAGCTGCTGTTTTCTCAAATCCCGACCAAAGTTAATATATCCAGCCATTTCCTCCAGAGTAGGGGTAAGCTCAAAATCTAAAAAGCGGAAAACGTTGTGAACAGGATTCCAAAAAGTCACCAAGGCCTTGATTAGATCCTCCCGCGGTTTGATTTCCATAATGTCTGTAAGGGCACCCGTATGCTCTTTCACCCAATCCTGACCATCTTCATCTAAATCATACCGCCACATACGAAGCTGCAGCTGAGCCTGTTCTATGACCAATAGTGACGGGTTCTGGACAGTGTTCATTTCGTACCTGTGGATGGTTAAGGTTAGGGTTGACTCTGGTGGACTCTTTTTGCGAAAACCAGTTCTTAACTTCTAAAGGAAAAATCAAAGGAAAATGGCCCTTCCCCCCTATGTTATTTTAACAAAAGTGGTCGGTTTTGTAAACGTGGCCCCTTCAAAATTCCAAATAAATTTTGAGGCCGGGGAAGATGCTAAAAAAAATGACACCTTACTGACAGACTTGCCCGTTCTTTATGAAAATAGCCCTTCAACAATTGAAAGATACTCTAATGCTATCCCGGCAAGAATGGCTTAAGACATAACCGTAGCTGGGTCGGCTTATTCTTATGACCAAAGCCCTAACTACACTTTATTTTATTTGGTTATTTTTGCAAAAATGAGGCCGAACCCTATGTAGGTTGCCTACGTATCACACATCCGGTGAGAATCAGACCTGTGTAGTTCGGTCAGTTTTGACATGATTGGAAAACCATGAATGACTCATTTTGAAATTACACTTTTTCCCTTTCTTCTTCTTTTCTTTTTTTTCAACCCTTTTTTTTTGAATTTCGGCGGAGTTTCGGGACATTTTCAAATACCGGGGTTTTCAGAATCGGGTTTTATTTTCTTCCTACATCACTCTTGGTTTTTCTCTTGATTTTCTTTTCCTAGCCGGTCAACATGCAAGCCGAAACAAATAAATATTCACATAGCACGTAAGATGCATCAGGATGGTCTGTTATTTTAGGTACACCTGCCCTAGACGGACCCAACCCCTGTGTTGAGTCCCCTAAGTCAAATGCACGTGATGCAAACAAAGGTTCCTACTAGGGATCCGGCATGAGGTTATGTTATTCTAGGTTTAAACCTGGGGTTGTGTTCTAGACCTGGCTTACCCGAGCGGACAGCTCGTGCCGAGGTGGGGGCAACGTACCGGGAGAACAAAAGTCTACCCAGCCTTGTTGCTGACCCAAGCCACGTTCTAATTGATAAGACTTTTAACAGAAAGTGGGCCACGCGTACGTGTGCACCATATTCCAGAAGACTCAGAAGGGCGGCGTAAGAAGGCATTTTAACACAGTTCAAATAATATCAAAAGAGTAAATAAACAGCAATTAGCACATTAGGTCCACAAAATACAGTAATATCAACAATAAATAAAGCCAAGTAACAATCATATTAAAAGCTCGAATTCTTGAACCCTGAACCAGAGATTCTGGGTTCGATCCCCAGCGGAGTCGCTAGAGCTGTCACACCCTCTTTTCTACCCTTGAAGGGATATAAGGGAGTTTTTCCAATTTAAGTGACAATCTAAATGGGATTATTTATTCAAATTCAGAGTCGCCACTTGGGATAGTATATGGTGTCCCAGGTCCCCGGTTTAAAATCCCGAATCGAGGAAGTTTGACTCTGTTTTACAGTCCGCGAAACACAGAAATCCGGGTAAGGAATTCTGTTAACCTGGGAGAAGGTGTTAGGCATTCCCGAGTTCCTTGATTTTAGCACGGTCGCTTTAATCATATAACTGGCTTATTTAATAGTTTAATTACATGTTTTAGAACCTATGTGCATTTCACCTCTTTTGACTAAGAAATTATCCCAAAACGAGTCACGCGTACGTGTACTCATTGGTTTGGCGCGTCAAGAATCATGTCACGCGTACGTGTCCACAATTAATAACGCTTATTAATATTAAGAAAGTTTAGTCGAAGTGGCGCGAACGCATACCCCGATTTTGTTTTTAAGATCGTAATTATGTCACGCGAACGTGTACACAATCACGATAATATATTAAATCGCGCCTAAAGCAAATTACGAATATTCATGCTTACTTCTTAAAACAAATTCGCAATTTGATGTAAGGCTACTAATTATAAATGTGCATTGGGTAAATAGCTTGAACTTTAATTATTTTTTGGGGAAAATATTGGGCCAGCAGTAAGCCCATTAGGCTGTCAAAACTTAATGACCAGAAGTGCTGAAATTTGATTGGGCTCGAAATTGGGCCTAGAAGTGAAAGAAAACGAGAGCAGAAACATGTTGAGCCTGGTTTCAACCAGGCTGCCTCATCTGGGACAATGCCAGGCCCAATTGCTTCTAGTAGGAGGGCCTTCAATGTTAAGGCCCTAATGAGGCCTGATTCCTTCTAATTCACATATGACCACAAAAATACTACATAAATTCTGAAAATCAAAGTACTGAACAACCACATTATAAGCCTTAATTCAATAACATGCCATTAGTAATAACCATATAAGCTCAAACCTTAAACTACTCATTAATCGTATTAATCTTAAATATGTAACCACTTTAGCAATGCTGGAATTCTAAAAAATTAAGGTGTACGTACTCAGCAACTAAACAAAGCCTTTTCCGAACATGCATGGCAAACTAGACGACATTCTCTAACAAACAACCAAATAAGCTACTGAAGTTGTTTACCTACTTGAAATTCTGAACAATACATGAAAAGATGAACTGATTCAAACATTCACACATGAAAATCCCCACTAAGCTACTGACTATTAAGCAGATCCAAAACACTTATACAAAAGCTGAAAAAACTATAAAGCTAAATAACTTGAAAGAACCACATGTAAAAGAAAAAACTGAAATTCAACATTTGAACATCAACTTCATATTACAAATACATTTTCAAAGAAAAAGAGCATGCTTGCACTTCAATGGTCACTCAAAGTCCAAGAGATACCTGGTGACAAAGAGCAAAAACAAAGCAGTGAATCTCTAAGAACAGCAGAAGATAGCAGGAAACCACAGCAAAGCAACAGCAATATCAAACAACAAAGCTTCAGAATTGAGTCATTTTTTAGCTTGAACAACCAGAAATCCGAAGGAAAAAAATTGTTCCAAACTTTAATGAAAAACAGAAAAGTAGAAGAACAATGGAGCTTGATTTTTTCAGAGGTCTTTTTTAGGGCCTGAGAATCTCCCTATTGAGTGAGGAGAGGGCTCTATATATACCCTAAGAGAGTTGTTTTGTGCCCTCCAAGTCAGGGAATAATACGCTTGAAAACAACCCTCAAAGAGCATCTTTTTTAACAGAACTAGACAACTGGCCATTTCTAATTGGCTTCAGCATTTTGTACTAGCCAAATAGGGCCAGCTGCCCATGTTCTAGAATCCTCTAATTGCCCTATCTGAAATTCCTATTTACCACCTTTTAAATGACCCTTTTAATTTGTTGCTTCGACTCCTTTACCCCTCACAAATTTCAATTTATGCCAAAATAGTTAAAACAAATACCACTGAACGAAAAACAAACTGGCCTAAAGCTAATTAGGCAATTAGGCATACTAACCAAATGATTCACACAACAAAATAGCTAACTACTGATTAAAATTAAACTAAACTATTTAAGAGTTAAACTAAGTAGGCATGAATTAAACCAAGTTAATAAACCCTAAAAATCTGATTGAACATGACTAAAGATTGAAACAGGGACGACTCTCAAACAAAACAAACAAATTAACGAACTAAAAAGGGTAGGAAATTACTGACTCAAACATGAAAAGAAAAAGAATGGACAGGACAGTGGTGAGACCTTCCCGTTTATGAAATTAAAAAAAAATGCAAGACAGCCTGGGATGCCCTACTTCGCACTAATTGACCAACAAAGGTCTTTTCCTCTAAGGGATCCAGCCTTGCATGGATTTTGACCGGATCTCCTTGGAAGAAAAGACTCATGAGAGTCCAAACCACGAAGAAGGCATCAGAGACGAGCCTTTGAACTCGAACGCTGAGGAACTAGCAAACTCGAGGGCTTTGAACAAACTGGCCGCCTCTTAGATTTGGAATTCCGGAATTTTGTGGGGTTGTTTGGGGAAATCAATAAGGGATTTGGGTTTAGGGGAGTGTGGAGGTTATAGGGTGTGAATTTGGGTGAGTTTGGAGATCGGTCGCCGTCGTGAGACGATTTCCGGTGGGCGCGGCTAGGGTTTGTGGGTTGAGGTGGAGAGGAGTTAAGGGCGGCTAGGGTTTAGAGCTGAAGAGGGGGGGGGAATGGGGGGATCTCTAGGGTTTGGGGGGTTGTTAGGACATATATATGGGGGTGGAATGTGGAGTTCCCAACCGTTAAATCAATGGTGATCAACGGCTGGGATTGATAGACGCTAAACTACATCATTTGGTTAAGTGGGGAGGGCTGGACCGGGTGTGGAACTAGGCTGGGTGGCTTTTTTAGGAGAAAAAGGGTTTGGGCTCAAAATTCAAAGGCCCAAATAGAGCTTAAGACCCAATATCCCCTTCTTTATTATATTGACTCAATTTTAATTTAAAATACTAATTACTAATAAACTTAATTAAACCTAAATTAAATCCTAAACAAAACCTAGTAATAAGAAATTGGCTTAATTATCTAATTCTAATACAAAAATAATTAATTGATTTAGAACTAATGAAAGAAATGTACATTTTATAAAACTAAAGCTACAATGTAGAATAATTTATACTTTTTTTTGATTTTGTTTATTAATGCCATTAATTAACAATATAAACTAAAAAAATGCAACTATCAACCTAAGAATGCAATGCATGAAACTTGAATATAAATATTTTTTCAGGTATTTTCTATGCTTTAATTATATGCAAAATGCAACTAAAATGCAAGCAAGTAAGCAGATAATCCTAAAGATTCTACAAAAATAACAATAAACTAGGAAAATTGATTTTTGTGATTTTATAGGAGTATTTTTGTCGGGCAAAAATCACGTGCTCACACCGCCTTGTCTCGCCACACATGCATATATATATATATATATATATATATATATATATATATATATATATATATATATACTGCCTTGTCACGCCGCATGTGCAAATATAAGTAGTAACAACAGCACGGCAGAAACCTCGTGCAACCCCATAACAACAATCGCACGGCAGAAACCTCGTGCATCACCACAACAAGTACAACAACAACAATGATAATAATACAAAGTACGGCAAGTAAATCAACTCAAGAACCTTCGATCACAAGAAATGGTAGAACTAGTTCACAATGAATAACCATAATAAAGAATACTAGGCATAATAAGAACAGCTACACAGGGAAAGAAACAATATGTAACAGCTGTCCCGCAATGTACGGTTCAACAACAAGGAAACTAACACGAGTCAAATATTTCTTAATAAGGGCAATTCAACTAAGGCATAGGATATCTAAGTTTCTTTTAAGGTTGGGAAATTACGAAAGAGATACAATCAATTCAAATAAAGGTAGGCAGCGGGAGGATAACCATAACGTCAATTAAGGGTGAACATTTACAAAGAGATAACAACAACTTCAAATAAAGATGATCAGTTTAGGGAAAAGATAACATGGCTATAAAAGAGATAACAGTTTCAATTAAGGCACATATGAATCAAGTAACAATAATAGTGGATCATGAAGCAATTGATTCTAATTAAGCAGGTAGACGTGGAACTAGTAATTAAGGAATATAATCATAACAAGTACAACTACATATTCAATGAATACAAGGACTTAGGAATCCTAAAAGGCCAATTTCCACAAATAAGTCTGAGCACGAACTTGCACCTCGCGTACACGGACGACAATCAACATAGAAGACTCAGATCCTAAGAGTTCTTCTCCCGCATAAGGTTAGGCAAGATACTTACCTCAAAGAAGACAAACCGATACTCTAAAATGAATTTCTCGGGTGAAATGACCTCCGGACGGCTGAAATCTAACAAAAATACTTCAAAGCACAAATAAAACTCATGAGAAATTATTTCGGATCATAAAGTCTCAATCTTTATCAAAATTTAAAAATCGACCCAAAAATTGACCCTCAGGCCCGCACCTCGGAACCCGACAAATTTCAAGAAACCCGAACACCCATTCCGATACGAGTTCAACCATATTAAAATTATCAAATTCCGATACCATTTTGTCCCTCAAATCATGATTTTTCATTTTGGAAACTTTCTTCAAAAACTACAATTCTCCTCAACTCAATATACAAATTAAATGATAAAAATAAAGATAAAACCATGGGATATATTAAATTCTAGGTGAAGAACACATGCCCAATCGATTTTCTTGAAAAACCCACAAGGAATCGCTCAAAATCGAGCTTCACAAGTCAAAATACGATAAAAATGGCCTAACCCTCGATTTGGAAATCTTATATTCTGCCCAGGTCTTTATGCATCGTGAACGCGAAGAAAGAGTCGCGTTCGCGAAGAAGAAAAATAAGGCTACCAAGAAAACCCTTCGCAAACGCGAAGGAAGCGACACAAACGCGAAAAAGAGGAAACGATGACCTACGCGAACGCGGAAGGGTGAACGCTAACTCGAACTCGAAGAAGGGATGCGAGGATGCCAGGAAGTGCTTCACGCATGCGGGTGACTAAACGCGAAGGCGGTGAAGGCAAAGGCAAACCTTCGTGAACGCGAGAGGTTGAATGCGAATGCGAAAAAGAATTATGAGGTGGTTAGTAGTAACACTTCACGAATGCGAAAGGCACTTCGCGAATGCGAAAGGCACTTCGCGATCGCGAAGAAGAACACCAGAAGACAGAAACAACAGTTCAAAATGGGAGGAAAATAACCCGTAGCCCACCCGGAACACACCTGAGGCCCCCGGGACCCTGTCTAAACAAACAAACAAGTTCTATAACCTAACACGGACTCGCTCAGGGTCTCAAATTACATCAAACAACGCCGAAATGCATATCGCGCCATGAATCAAACTTATGAACTTCCAAATCTTCCAACTTCTAAAACTCGTGCCGAAACCTATCAAACCAACCTGGAAATGACGTCAAATTTTGCAGGCAAATCTCAAATGGCACAACGGAGCTGTTCCAACTCTTGGAATCGCATTCCGACCCGGATATCACTAAAGTCAACTATTGGTCAAACCTTTCCACCTTCTAAACTTCAACTTTTTCCAACTTTCGCCGAAATGCTTCAAATCACTCTACGGACCTCCAAATCCAAATCCGGACACACGCCTAAGTCCAATTCACCATAGAAAGCTGTTGAAATCATCCAAAACCAATTCCGGAGCCATTTGCACAAAAGTCAAATTCCGGTCAATTCTTACCGCTTAAGCTTCCAAAACTTGAATCCTTCTCTCGAGTTGACTCCGAATTATCCGGTAACTGAATTCAATCACGCACGCACGTCGATACACATAATATGAAGTTGTTCAAGACCTTATGCCGCCGAACGAAACTTAAATTCCCAAAACGACCGGCCGGGTTGTTGCATCCTCCCCCTCTTAAAACAGACACTCATCCTCGAACGTTCCAAGAATCACCTCGAAGTCTTCATATCGCTGAATGCACACCTCAAACATACACCAGCGGGTGATCCCACGTCACCCCAATCCACATAATCCTGATGACACCATCTCAACTGTAAATTAGCCTTTCTACCAACACCGATAAGCCTTATAGCCAAAATTCTCACCTTCCATTCATTTCCAAAAGACCCGATTCTAAATCCATATCCAGTATCAGTCTCAACCACCTGCAACAACTCATGCCTACACCCACAAGGTACGACCATACAACATAACACACCACACATAGGCCCATAATAACACTTCTGATAACAATAGCTGCCCGTAATTAAAACCAGCACCGACCATTAGCCTCATATCCGATAGGAACCCGTTTCAAACCACCACAACACTGACGATGATGCAAGAACTACGAAGACCTCATAACTCTACACCCAAATCAACAAGTCACAACTAACACCGTCGGGCACACACCCCGCAAGCTAAAACTCAAGAAGCATAGAACGAAAATGACTGAATATGTAAAGAGAAACACGTAAGAGAAATATCAAACAAGCCCGATAGGCATAACGCTCTATCAATACCATACGAATCAATTTAAATAGGAAAATTAAGGTACATGAACAATCATAAGGACCTCATCCTGGTATAACTCGCCACCACGGCACGCAGCCCGACTCAAACATATCAAATCACATGATATCGCGAGGGTCTCGCCCTCAACTCTAAATCACAGGTCGAATATACATCGTACCAATTGAAATCTTCCACTAACTCAGTTCTGCCAATGAAATCACAACACTTACTGCTCTCACCCCGATAGAGTACCAATTCACAAATCGTAACCAAGAATACTCAGGAATCACATCAAAACCTCCATAACGAACAACAGGGACTCACTTCTAGTCTCACCACTCTCAATGATGAGTAAAAACAAATGATAGACACGGGCTACCACTCATAATCTCCCAACATGGGCAAACACATGAACAGAGTGCAGATCATGAACTCAACCATAAGTGAAGCAACAAATATGGGAACTCGTCTCGATAAGCAAAGCCAAAACGGAATACGAATGGTGCCCCTCTGTAAAAAAAAAATCAAAAGCATACATGTATGACATCATCTGGCGCAACGGCCTCCAGCCTAGTATTTGAAACACATCAATGGGTCGGGCCTCCCCCTCTTTGGCGCGCTCTACTCGCCTGAATACTCTGATATGACACACCGATCCGGAGTCTAGGACAATCTCTCACCATGTGGCTGGTATCTCCCTACTCAAAGCAACCTCTCTGCTGATGTGGCTGTGGAAATTGTGCAGTACGGGTAACCTGAGACCCATGAGCACCTGAAACCCTGTGCCAAGTCGGAAGTGCCAACTGAACTGGATGACCCATAAAACGTCTACCATGCCGTACCCTACCTCCAAAATAAGGACCAGTAGATCTCTCCGACCTACGAGGCCTCCTCGCCTCCTTGTCCTCTCTCTCCTTACCTCACCTGTCCTCTCTCTCCTGATCCCATATGCCCTCTACTCGGCGAGCGATCTCTACCACCTGGTGAAATAAATCATTTGACTATAACTCCCGTGCCATGCTGAACTGAATATCATGCCTGATTCCCTCAATGAATCTGCAGACACGCTCTCTAACTGTGGAAACCAAGGTAGGTGCATGCCTGGCCAAATCACTGAATCTAATGGCATACTCTGATACTGACATAGTACATTGGCGCAGCTGCTCAAACTCCACGCGCCATGCATCTCGAAGGGACTGAGGTACAAACTATCTCAGAAACATCTTTCAAAACTCAACGCATGAAAGTGAAGCTGCCTCGGCCGGGCTACCCAACTCATACGCCCGCCACCACTGATAAGCCGCTCCCCTGAGCTGGAACGTAACAAAAGCAACCCCGCTCGTCTCCACAATACCTATGGTGCGAAGAATGCGGTGACACTCCTCCAGGAAACCCTGGGCATCATATGTCGCCAATCCACTGAAGGTGGGAGGGTGGTACTTCTTCTACTCTCAAGTCTAAGCTGTTCTTCCTCAGATGTCGTTGCCCTAACTACGGGCTGAACTGGGACCACAGGCTGTGTCACCATGACTCCTGGAACCTAACCAACATGAACTCGCTGCTCTGGAGTGTGGGCAGCGGGAGTCTGAGCTCCTCCCCCGACCTGTGAAGTAGGTGGTGCAACCGGAATCAACCCCGCCTAAGCCAATGTACAAAACATACTCAGGAACTGTGCTAAGGTCTCCTAATGTCCGGGGGTAACAGCAGGCGCCTCTGGTACCTTCCCCCTAACTGGAACTATTGGCGGCTCCTCAACTGCTGCTCTGATAGGTGCCCTAGCTCCGGTACGTGTTCCTCGTCGGCCTCTGCCTATGCCCCTACTGACATCTGCTTCGGGGGTAACGTCATCAGGAACTGCAGCTCATGTCCTCACCATCTGAGAAAGAATGGAACGATAAAAGTTCAAACTTCGATATCAATGAACTCGCACGATGGAATGACGGAAGTGAAATTGTCCTAATAGCTCCGTAGCCTCTCTAAGATAAGTACATACGTCTCTGTACGGATCCGCAAGACTCTACTAAACTCGCTTATGACTCGTAGCACCTATGAACATAGAGCTCTGATACTAACATATCACGACCCAATTTTCCCTCTGTTGGGTATCGTGATGGCACATAGTCTTAGGGACTAGGTAAGCCTAACATTTACTGAATAACAAGAATAATAAATAACATCTAACTGTCTTTGAAATAGAAATCTCTACAAAATTTATAATTCCCAAAATCAGTGGTACAAGTCATAAGCTCTACAGAGTTTGCTACAACTTCTAAATACAAATGTTTGGAAATAAGTAAAAACAGTGTGAATACAAAATATGAAGGTGACTCCGAAGCCTGCGAACGCAACAGCAGGTTTACCTTGAGTCTCCACAGCAACAATCCGTTGCTAGCTAATGATCAACTGACTTCGCAATACTTGGATCTGCACAAAAATATGTAAAAGTATAGTATGAGTACACCACAGCGGTACCCAGCAAGTATCAAGACTAACCTCAGTGGAGTAGTGACGAGGGAGTGTCAAGACACCTACTGGACTAAATAACCTAAACAAGTATAAGTATAGGAGCAACAGAGTATGATATCTACATAAAGACTACGCGATATGGCTAACAATACAGTAATTGCAATAAGAAAGAAAACAACAATTATCGGCGGAATACCATAATAATGACACAGAAGAGTGAAAGGAAACACACCCTAAATCCGAAATCACAGATACAGCAAGGACAAGTAATAACTCAGCAACTACGACCGCTTTCACATTAGGTTTTAGTCAACAAACTCCACGAGTTACCGAACCTCGGAAAAATCACAACTCGCGGGTCTCAATACCTAAAACCTAACACTTGGCATATTGTGCCCTCATTACACCTCTAATCGCACTACAACTCACGTGCCAAATAGAACCATTCTCACATGGAAGGCAAATAAACAAGGTGTGCATCTATACTCAACAATATTAAGAAAACCTCTTATCCGATAAGAGTGCTTAACTACGTGTATGCTTGTGCAAGTGTCCTAATATAGTTTATACCAGCTAGTAAGAATAAGGAAAAGAACGAACAGCACGTAGAATGTTTTCTCACAACTTTCACAAGACAAAGCTCACACAGGTAAGTGTACCACTACACAAATATCAACAATAAGAATGCCCCCAGGCCATCACAAATCATAACAAATCAATCCCTGACATAACCCACCTTGTCTCGCCACGTGTGCAATAGTAAAGTAAATCCCCGCCTTGTCTCGCCACACGTGCATAATAATGTTCCCACCTTGTCTCGCCACATGTTTAACCCACATATATATCCCACCTTGTCATGCCGCATGTGCAAATATCAATAGTAACAACAGCATGGCAGAAACCTCGTGCAACCCCATAACAACAACCGCACGGCAGAAACCTCGTGGATCACCACAACAACTACAACATCAACAATGGCAATAATACAAAGTACGGCAAGTAAATCAACTCAAGAACCTTCGATCACAAGAAATTGTAGAACTAGTTCACAAGGAATAACCATAATAAAGAAACTAGGCGTAATAAGAACAACTCAACAAGGAAGGAAACAATATGTAACAACAGTCCCACAATATACGGTTCAACAACAAGGAAACTAACACGAGTCAAATAATTCCAAATAAGGGCAAGTCAACTAAGGCATAGGATATTTATGTTTCTTTTAAGGTTGGGAAATTACGAAAGAGATACAATCAATTCAAATAAAGGTAGGCAGCGGGAGGATAACCATAACCTCAATTAAGGATAAACATTTACAAAGAGATAAGAACAACTTCAAATAAAGATGATCAGTTTAGGGAAAAGATAACATGGCTATAAAAGAGATAACAGTTTCAATTAAGGCACATATGAATCAAGTAACAATAATAGTGGATCATGAAGCAATTGATTCTAATTAAGCAGGTAGACGTGGAACTAGTAATTAAGGAATGTAATCATAACAAGTACAACTGCATATTCAATGAATACAAGGACCTAGGAATCCTAAAAGGCCAATTTCCACAAATAAGTCTGAGCACGTACTTGCACCTCGCGTACACGGACTACAATCAACATAGAAGACTCATATCCTAAGGGTTGTAACCCTACATAAGGTTAGGCAAGATACTTACCTCAATGAACACCAACCGATACTCTAAAATGAATTTCTCGGGTGAAATGACCTCTGGACGGCTCAAATCTAACAAAAATAACTTCAAACCACAAATAAAACTCATGAGAAACTATTTTGGATCATAAAGTCTCAATCTTTATCAAAATCTAAAAATCGACCCAAAAATTGACCCTCGGGCCCGCACCTCGGAACCCGACAAATTTCAAAAAACCAAAACACCCATTCCGATACGAGTTCAACCATATTAAAATTATCAAATTCCGATACCATTTTGTCCCTCAAATCATGATTTTTTATTTTGGAAACTTTCTTCAAAAACCACCATTCTCCTCAACTCAAAACATAAATTAAATGATAAAAATAAAGATAAAATCATGGGATATATTAAATTCTAGGTGAAGAACTCTTACCAATCGATTTGCTTGAAAACTCCACAAGGAATCGCTCAAAATCAAGCTCTACAAGTCAAAATATGATAAAAATGGCCTAACCCTCGATTTGGAAATCTTATATTCTGCCTAGGTCTTTATGCATCGCGAACGCGGAGAAAGGGTCGCGTTCGCGAAGAAAAAAATTAAGGCTTCAAAACACTTCGAGGACGCGAAGAAGAGGGAACGATGACCTACGCGAACGCAGAAGGGTGGACGCGAAGAAGGGATGTGAGGCTGCCAGGAAGTGCTTCCCGAACGCGGTGAAGGGAAAGGCAAACCATCGCGAACGCGAGAGGTTGAATGCGAATGCGGAGAAGAATTATGAGGTGGTCAGCAGTAACACTTCCAAACGCAAAAGGCACTTCGCGATTGCGAAGAAGAACTCCAGAAGACAAAAACAACAGTTCAAAATGGGAGGAAAATGACCCGTAGCCCACTCGGAACACACCCGAGGCCCCGGGACCCCGTCTAAACATACAAACAAGTTATATAACCTAACACAAACTCGCTCGGGGTCTCAAATCACATCACACAATGCCGAAAATGCAAATCGCGCCATGAATCGAACTTATGAACTTCCGAATCTTCCAACTTCTAAAACTCGTGCCGAAACCTATCAAACCAACCCGGAAATGACGTCAAATTTTGCAGGCAAGTTCCAAATGGAATAACGGAGCTGTTCCAACTCTCGGAATCATATTCCGACCCGGATATCACCAAAGTCAACTATTGGTCAAACCTTTCCACCTTCTAACCTTTAATGTTTTCCAACTTTCGCCGAAATGCTTCAAATCATCCTACGGACCTCCAAATCCAATTCTGGACGCACGCCTAAGTCCAAAATCGCCATACAAAGCTGTTGAAATCATCCAAAACCTATTCCGGAGCCGTTTACACAAAAATCAAATTCCGGTCAACTTTTACCACTTAAGCTTCCAAAACTTGAATCCTTCTCCCGAGTTGACTCTGAATCATCCGGTAACTAAATTCAACCACACACGTAAGATGATACACATAATATGAAGTTGTTCAAGACCTTATGCCGCCGAACGGAACTTAAATTCTCAAAACGACCGGTCGGATCGTTACACTCATCAACACACATAATAGGTTTATTGTACTACATTTGATTAATGAGAAAAATAAGCAGCTGACTAATTTAAATTAATGTGGCTGCTACATATTAAGTTAAAAAACTTTAAAACTTTGAATTCAATAGTCGAATTTTATAATTTTGTGACTTGTTTAGATTGGGTATTCTTGCAAGTGATTGCGAATATTCTTTGAATTTTATATTTTAATTTTGAGGGATATTGGTTAAGTATAGAGTTGGTTTTTGGTGAAAATTCATATTGAAACTCGAGGAATTGTATGACAATTGTATCATAAATGTATCATATTAGTATCACAATTGTGTCTGATACATCAACACCTAAAATATAATTGTATCATAAATGTATCACAATTGTATCTAACTTGTATCTGATACATTAATAACCTAAAACAATACCTGGTACAATACTAATACAATTATCATATATTTGTGATACAAACTGCGATACATTTCTGGAAAATTGTGATGCGATTGTGATCTTCATCTACTTCAAGTTTCAATCACAAGCACAAACTTAAAATCTGATACAATATTATATTATAAGTGCATAAAAATGACACCAGGTAGCCACTCTAAAAGGCTGTTATTTAGGAATTAGCCAGTGCGTCCTGAATTTCAGTTTTTCAGTTCAATTTTTCAGGACAAAATGTCCAGAGTTGTCTTGAAGTTAAGATTTTTAGTTAAAATATAAGACTGGTTAATCTCTAAATAGCATCCTTGAGAATGGCTATATGTGCACTTGCCCCAACGATTACTTGCACATGGACCTCTGTTTCATGAGCCTATCCAGATGTTAAGCCCATTCTACGTGATTTTTCGGGGATCATCCGATCTGAAAGCCCATTTAAGCTAATCACACTTGATTCCACCACCTATAAAGAAGTATGATTGTTTTAAGGAATTTTTGGACTAATCCCAGCTTTTTTTTTCAAATGAATATAATATATATTAAAGATTATCGTTACTCAAATTGACTATAAAGATTAGAAACCTCGACTAGCAACTCTTGAGAGATGCCTCGTTCTTAGGAAATAAGCAACATACTACTGGAGATATGTTTTATAGGAATACAAGAAAACACCAACACAGTCATAAACATAGTATATACACAGTAACAGTACGAAATTTCTTGACTACTATCTAATTCTTGCTAAACTTTTGAACTTGATATCTAGTTTTAAATATAAGGTTGCATCAATTTTAACCTTTATAACATACTATTGTCTCGGTCTAACAAATAGTGAACGCTTCAGCAATCAGAGAAATCTATGGGAAGCATGTGAATAATACGAGTACAATATGAATTCACAAAATAATCTTAAATTTCACTATGCAACCATGCGAAATACTCTTAACCAAAAATGAAAAGAAGGTATAGTCATGCCCTACCATAGTTTTTACCCCTATTTTAACATCAGATTAAAAATGTTCATCAGCTACAAATTTGATATTAGTGTATACGGTCGAAATCAGGTATGCCCGATTTCACGGACTCGAGGGGTCGCTTCAAGTCCGAATTCAGGATGGGTCGAGTTCGAGGCCTATAGACCAAGCTCGAACCCGACGACAGAATACAAGGCTCGAAAATCGAAGTACGCAATAAGCGCCGAAGCCGAGTACGACTAACCCCGAAATGATGTCGTTGTGAGTTTGTAACAGAAATAGCAAGATTCTCGCCACGTCCTCGAGATCATGGCGTAAATTCCGGAACATATTTGTACGAGTTAGTACGAATCCGTACTAGGCGGTTAGACAGCTGTCCCAATAAGATTCTTTACTGTAAATAGAAAAGTACCTCATTTAGGGCTCCCACACTCAATCATTTGTAAAGATCATCAATCATTGGCAAAGAATATACTCTCTTACTTTTTGGTTCATATTTCGTTAGAATCATCTCTTTACTTAATTGTTCTTGCTTTACTGTTCTTAACCAACCTCGAGGCCACCTTAGCTCGAGGTCGAGACTGTCTTACACGCTGGTTTGATTCTATTTATTTCCTTCATTTACACGCTAGTTTTCTTGGTTACTAATTTGAATTGAACTAAATCACATATCTTTAAAATCATAAATCAAATTTAATTGTTACTCGTATTTTCGAGGTAAATAGTGTGGCGCCCACCGTGGGGCTAAAGATAATAGTGATTATTTCAGTACTGATTCTGATAACACGCGTTATTTTCACACTTGTTCTTGTCAAGAATTTTTTTTCTCAGGTTAAAACATGTCAAACTCACAAAACGCACTCGTACATGGAGATGAGGGTCTTAGATTTCATGGGGAAAACAACAATGTAGGAGTCGGTGTACCACCGATTAACCCTGGGGAAGCGCCGAATGGGGAACCAATCGATGTTAGTTCGCACATTGCTTTGAATGCGGATTTAGGCGCAGACCCCGGAGGAAGTGTACGCAGGGAAGTCCGATCTAGTAGCCAAGGAACACAAGGTATAGGAGATGGGGGAGTCAGCCTCCAAATAATATTCGAGATGTTACAAGCTCAACAGGTTGCTATCGCTCAGCTTCTAAGTCAGCACAAAACTCCAAGTATAGTCGAACCAGAAAACACTCGATATACTGAGCCGAGACCGAAAAGACCAAACGATAATGGCTCGGGGACTGACCCCACAATTATGAGGATGCTCGAGGAACTCACCAAGAGAATCGAGTCCAGGGAGAAAAAGATTGAGGATAATGACAAGAAAGTTGAGACTTATAACTCTCGTGTTGATCAAATACCGGGGGCACCACCAATCTTAAAAGGAATGGATTCCAAAAAGTTCGTGCAAAAACCGTTCCTTCCGAGTGTGGCTCCGAAGACCATCCCAAAGAAGTTCCGTATGCCCGATATACCTAAATATAACGGAACCTCTGACCCAAATGAGCACGTTACTTCTTACACGTGCACCATAAAGGGAAACGACTTGGAAGATGACGAAATCGAGTCTGTACTGTTGAAGAAATTCGGGGAGACCTATCAAGGTGCCTTAATATGGTATCATAACTTACCCCCTAATTCTATTGATTCGTTTGCTATTCTTGCAGATTCTTTTGAAAAGGCACACACCGTAGCCATTAAAATTGCAACAAGGAAGTCGGACCTTTTCAAGGTAAGGCAGAAAAATAACGAGATGCTCAGGGAATTCGTATCTCGGTTCCAAGCAAAGAGAATGGATTTGCCTCCGGTCACCGATGACTGGGATGTTCAAGCTTTCACTCAAGGTCTCAATACTCGGAGTTCCATAGCTTCACAACAGTTGAAGCAAAGTTTAATCGAGGACCCGGCTGTCACTTGGGCCGACGTACATAATCGATATCAGTCAAAGATTAGGGTCGAGGATGATTAACTGGGAACTCCTTCGGGGTCCATTTATCCTAACAGGCCCATGGATAGGATCAAAAGCGATATTGATCGAGAGACGAGGTCGAATAAAGACCGATATCAACCGTACGATGGAGACCATAGAGGCAGCGGATCTGGGCAAAGCTTCGCATGAAATGAGAGGAGAAATGATCGAGGTCAAAATTCACGGGGGCTTGATGCCGAGGAAGATCGCGTTAAATATCCAAAATCCAAATAAAGGTACGACCCCATTCCAATCCTTTCTGTTTTTTCGACTAACACTTGCAGGCAATCGACAAGGATCGGCACGAAGCTTTGCATCTTAAAGCACGCGTTGCACTCTTTTTCCCTTAGACCGGTTTTTATCCCAAATGGGTTTTTTCCGGCGAGGTTTTTAACGAGGCAATCGTTGTTCGTGCTAACTTAGAGCAATTCAACAGTATCCGAGGTTCCCTACAATAAGCCTCGAGTACTGGGGGCATTACCCTCGAATGTCTACTTTGTTGCAAGGAAATCACTTCGTGACAGCGGGGTCTCGATAGGAAAATATTGTAAGGGTCAAACGGTCAGATGAACCGTGCCCATATAGGTCACTTGGACCCTAACATCAAACATGCGCGCATGTACAATCATCTATTGAGAGAAGTATTTTTCCTTGCCGATATCCCCTGCCTTTAGAAAAATTTCATATTTTATACTCTTGATCTGTTGTGTAAACAGGCTTAAGGGCCGACGACGAAAATTCGAACAACTAACCCCATGCTTGAGGATTGTCGTCCCAAAAACAAACGAAATCAAACTACTAACATTTCGAGACCATAAGACCTTAAAGGCAATCCTCGACTTTACTGGCCACGGCCACCCCACTCGGGGACTGACACTTCGGACAAGCTCGAAGTGAAACGGAAGATAATCCCAAAGGGCAAGTTCCGAACTAAAGAGGCTACGACCAAATTGACGCGGATCGGAGACGCCCGAAATCCGTAACAAATATAAAGGCCCAAGGGCTATCTTAACCCAAATGCAAGCATACCTCGAACACTCGGGGACTACCTACTCGAGCTATCTAAGTTCGAAATAATAAGACCTCAAAGAGGCACCCCCCGATATACAGGCCAAGGCCATCACACTCGGGGACTAACATTTCGAACAAGTTCGATATATTATCGGGAAACAATTCAAAGAGACATACCCGAAGGCTACGGCTATACTAAAGACTATGGTCATATAAAAGGGCTATGGCCAAAATAATGCGGCTCGGAGACGTCCGACTTCCGTCATAAAATAAAGGCCTTCAAACACTTCGAAAAACCGGTTAAATAAGGCTACCCTCGGCAAAGCAAACAAAAAAGGGCTTCGATAAAATCGGTCCTCGAATAATTTAAAGGCTTCGATAATATCAGCCTTCGAAAAAGCCTCAAGAGGTTTTAAATTATCCTAACACAAACGAGTTGAGGAAAAATTGGGTTCCGATTGTTGAACCCTCGAAAAATCCAACGGGTACAAAAAGCACATGCTAAGGCATAAAAAAAATTTCACCAAGTCTTTAAGCAGAAAATAGGGAAAAACTATAGCCGTTTTTAGAGTCCGAATTGGCCCAACTTAAAGAGCCTAAGGGCCCGACCAAAAAGAGCCTAAGGGCCGACCTAAAAGAGCCTAAGGGCCGATCTAAAGATCCTAAGGGCCAATATAAAAAAGCCTAAGGGCTACTTTACTTCGAGTTCGAGCAAATCCTCACTCGATCATAAAAGCCCAAGGGCTACCTTAACCCGAGTTCGAGCAAACTCTCACTCGGAGACTATCTATAAAGCCTAAGGGCTAACTTTACTTCGAGTTCGAGCAAATCCTCACTCTATCATAAAAGCCCAAGAGCTACCTTAACTCGAGTTCGAGCGAACTCTCACTCGGGGACTATCTATAAAGCCTAAGGGCTAACTTTACTTCGAGTTCAAGCAAATCCTCACTCGATCATGAAAGCCCAAGAGCTACCTTAACCCGAGTTCGAGCGAACTCTCACTCGGGGACTATCTATAAAAATCCAAGGGCTAACTTTACTTCTAGTTCAAGCGAATCCTCACTCGACTGTTAAGCCTAAGAACTACTCAAACTCTAGTTCAAATGATCATTCAGGGTCCATCGATCTCGGTCGAAAGAACAAAGCCCTGAGTATGGATTTCTTTAAAGGTCTCCCTCTGAGACCGACACTTGGTGCACTCCTTAGCCCGAACCTGAGCGGTTTCCTTTTGCGAAATATTTTTAGATGTTTTGGCCATTTTGTTTTTATGAGCAAGGAAAAATAGAGATTTGGATATTTGGTATTTCAGGAAGAACAAGCAAAGAAGCTCGAAGACTCAATTCGTTTCTTGTCAATACATTCCAAGAAACGCGGGGACTATCTGTATACCGTCGAAATTAGGTATGCCCGATTTCACGGGCTCGAGGGGTCGCTTCAAGTCTGAATTCAGGATGGGTCGAGTTCGAGGCCGATAGACCAAGCTCGAACCCGACGACAGAATACAGGGCTCGAAGATCGAAGTACGCAATAAGCGCCAAAGGCGAGTACGACCAACCCCGAGATGATGCCGTTGTGAGTTTGTAACAGAAACAGCAAGATTACCGCCACATCCCCAAGATCATGGCGTAAATTCCGGAACAGATTTGTACGAGTTAGTACGAATCCGTACTAGGCGGTTAAACAGCTGTCCAATAAGATTCTTTACTGTAAATAGAAATGTACCTCATTTAGGATGCCCTTATTATATAAAGGGGACCCCAATCATTTGTAACGATCATTAATCATTGGCAAAGAATATACTCTCTTACTTTTTGGTTCATATTTCGTCAGAATCATCTCTTTACTTAATTATTCTTGCTTTACTGTTCTTAACCAACCTCGAGGCCACCTTAGCTCGAGGTCGAGACTGTCTTACATACTGGTTTGATTCTACTTATTTTCTTCTTTTACACGCTAGTTTTCTTGGTTATTAATTAGTATTGAACAAAATCACATATCTTTAAAACCATAAATCAATTTTAATTGTTACTTGTATTTTCGAGGTAAACAATTAGGTAGTAGTAATTTTTTTAAAAAA
>NC_031992.1:9064124-9092189 GCF_001879085.1 Nicotiana attenuata
GAAGATAGAACAAGGCAAAAGGATCCAAATATCTATGCAAACGTGGAATAGAGTTACTCTCATTGTTGAAACCCAACTAAAGCTTTACTCTCCTTTTCCTGTGCCTTAAAAAAAAGATAAAATAGAAGTATAACTAGAAAAACCTTTTCACAAGTGCTCTGTTAGTGTTTTCTTTACTAACGAATAAATGATTTTTTAATGAATTATGAAGGCACGTTCTTGGCTTATACTCTTGATTAACTACTACATTTCGCAAGAAATCTGTATCACATTCCCTCACTGCAGCATTCCTTTTCCCAAAAACCCATAAAATCTTCATACAATCTCATCATTCCTTCAGGTATCCGACAAAATCTTTTTCCAACTCTTCCCATGAAATAATTCAAAAGAATAAAAGTAGTCTAATAACTCGAGCACATAGGAGTAACATATATATATATATATATATATATATATATATATATATATATATATATATATATATATATATATATATATATATATANAAATAAGTTTAGTACACCATTATCAGAAATAGTTTATTTGAAGAAATAAGAGTTCGTTGCATCAAGTTGGGCCAATTGGTTTTGGCGACGCGTTTGTCTCGATTACATTACCAATCAAACAGCTATTTGATTGAAAAACAGACAAAATGCATGCAGTCTAATGGTCATGGATTAGACACCCATATGATTGATTGATTTGTGTTGTCCATTTCCCCCAATTGAACTAGGTGCATGATTCCAGTAATTGTTTTCTCATATCTATATATGTTTAACCTCACCAGTCACCGCATATATGCAGTTATGCACAACATGCGCACAACTCACATGTTTGATTCAAATCTTCATGAAATGAAATATTCTTGACAGATAAAATGATTTATGAATCTTATTAACCTGTATCAAATTTCCTCTCGCCTTCAAAGTGCATTTGGTATATTAGTTTTATAATTTTATAAGAGTTTAAAGTTATATACAGAGCCCGTTTGGCCATGATTGTTTTTTTTTTTTTTTTACTTTTTTTCAAATTTATATTTTTTTTTGAAATCGGTGTTTGGCCATAAAATTTTTAATTTTCACTTAAAGATGAATTTTGAAATTTTTCGAAAATTTAAAGAACTCCAAACAATTGTTTTTCAAAATTTTCACTCAGATCACTCACAAAAATTCAAAAACAATCCAAAATTATATCCATGTCCAAACATAACTCTAATTTTCTAATACATTTTCACTTGAATTTTTTTTTCACTTTTTTCGAAAATTTACAATTCTTATGTCCAAACGCCCGCACTTTTACAATTCTTATGTCTAAATTACAGTGTATGTATTTTATTTTGAGTATGGTGGTGTCCTGGTAAGTTGCAAACACCTTGCTCATTGCACGAGAACCTGTTATGTACCTTTGACCAGTACTGTCTTTCAAAAAAAAATGACCAGTACATATATTCGATAACTCTACTCATACAAATAAAAAATAAATCACCTAATACTTTTTTTTTTTTGGGCAACTGAAGTTTAAACTCGGATTTCAATGATTTTCACCCACTATGTAATGTTAGGCCATCCTTTTGGGTGCAAAGGTCATAACATAAACAATTCACAAACTAAACTTCTAATTTACTATCAAACGAGAATCTCGAACCGAATTCATGATCCAGCAGTCAATGGGACCAATCTCAAATCTAAAGAAAAACAGAACAAAGTACATGAAAATGTCAATAAATGTTAATTAATGTTTTAACCGAACAATCAAAAAGCCTAACATTTCTGTAATTAAGCTTGGCTCCCACTTGAACTGATTAGGACCAGGAGGATTATTTTTAAACATGTCAATATCGCACATGAACTTTCTAATCAATTAATGTCCACAATTCCCACTCAATTGTATCTTAACATCAACTATTTAATTGGTTTTTTTGGAAGATACATCCAGCTTGCAACAACTAAGCACAAGGTTTTCATATTTTCTTCTCTATTTTTCAATCCATAAATAGCCCATCTACTGCCCCACTTTCCATAATTAAACAAGAAAAAAAAATGGAATTCTTTCTTCATGATAAAACTTTCCTATTATCACAGTTCTTGATTTTCTGCATGATAGTTGTTGTTTCATGTCGAGGTCCAGTCTATAAACCTCCAGAAGTCGAGAAATTAACTGATCATTTCAGCCGATTATCGGTTAATCAAGGTTATAATGTATTCTTTGGAGGTGCTAATGTTCGTATGACAAACAATGGGTCCAGTGCTGATCTTATCTTAGATAAATCTTCAGGTACACTACAACTTTATCATACAAAAAAATGTTTTTTACTTGAGTTTATATATAGTTGTTGAAGTATTTATAACAATTTTCTTTTTTGTCCATAGGTTCTGGACTGATCTCTAAGGAGAAATACTACTATGGTTTCTTCAATGCTGCTCTAAAATTGCCTGCTCATTTTACATCCGGAGTTGTAATTGCCTTTTATGTACGTTTTCATGCACGTCTTATAACTAATCTCCGCATAACTAATACAGTACTGGTACTAAACTCTAAATGCGTAGGGCAGCCCGGTGCACTAAGCTCCCTCGCGCTATGCAAGGGGTCCGGGGAAGGGCCGGACCACAAAGGTCTATCGTACGCAGCCTTAGACCCTTGTGGTTCAGCCCTTCCACGGACCCCGCGCATCGCGGGGGCTTAGTGCACCGGACTGCCCTTTTCCTCTTTCGTTGATCATCGGGGCTAAGGCAAGATATTTTTTTTTTTTTTTTCCAATTTTCAGTTGTCTAATTCAGATGTGTTCCCACACAACCATGATGAAATTGACTTTGAGTTGCTGGGGCATGATAAGAGAAGAGATTGGGTTCTACAGACTAATCTTTATGGAAATGGAAGTGTTCACACAGGGAGAGAAGAGAAGTTTTACCTCTGGTTTGATCCAACACTGGATTTTCATGACTACACCATCCTATGGAATAATCATCACATAGTGTAAGCTCGTTGAGATAATCTAACTACTTTCTCGGTTTCTTTTTATACGACGATGTTTGATTGGACATGCAGTTTTAAAAAAAAAAAAAATCTTGGTGCATCCAAAAGTATCCTTAGAATTTAGGTCTTAAATATGTTATGACATTTCTATGTTTATAAGCGCAAGGAAAATGAAAATCTTAAAGAATTTCTAAATATTAAATATAAAAATATGTCACTTTTTTTGTAACAAACTAAAAAAAAGTGACATATAAAATAAACAAATTGAGTACTATTCTTTACTTTAGCCTTAATCGGCCACCCCCTAGATAGGGCCAAAAATTCAATTCCCCTTGACGAACAAGAAGAGAATTTTCCACCTATTACCCTAGTTACCATGTGTAACATATCCTTATTATTCAATAGGTTTTTCATGAGGTTAATCCAACGCATGTTTTTACCTTCAAATGTTGAATTTTTTTTCTCAAAATGGAACTTCTGATGGGATAGAGCTAGACGTTTGGTAGCAAATACAGAACTCATAAACTTCAATCCTGACTCCCCCTCTGCCCCTATAGCTATTGGAAAAATATATCTTAGTTTCTTTAATTCTTATATTTTTTTGTGGGAAAAAGTTTCACTGTTTTTTGTAAATATAATGCAGATTTCTTGTGGACAATGTGCCAATAAGAGAGGTAGTTCATAACAGTGCTATATCTTCTGTTTACCCATCAAAGCCAATGTCAATAATAGCAACAATATGGGATGGATCAGAATGGGCAACTCATGGAGGAAAATACCCTGTAAATTACCAATATGCACCATTTGTAACATCAATGAAAGAAGTAGAATTAGAAGGATGTGTAAGGCAACAAAATACTTCAGCAACTCCTACATGTGATAGGAGAAGAAGTACTTCAAATTTGGATCCTGTTGATGGAGAAGGATTTATGAAGTTATCACAACAGCAGATGACAGGGCTGGATTGGGCAAGGAGAAAGCACATGTTCTACTCATATTGTCAAGATACTAATAGATACAAAGTTCTACCACCAGAGTGCCCTTCTAATTAATTTATTTGTAACTATTAAATCTTGATTCTTTGTCTCTAATTAAAAAAAGGGAATTCTGGAGGAGTACCTATTTGAAAAAATTCTTTCTATGATGTAAAAATAATGTTAGACTTCAAACTTTGTATACAGCTTATCTACACTATTTCTAATAAGTTCATACAATAAACACTCCAAATTTCTCACAAAATCATATTCGAAATTTAACAAGATTAGCATTAAAGGAGATGGGATTTTAGATTTCTCGCGTATGTTTTTGCGTTTTTGTAGCTGTAATAGGTCTGTAGAAACTTGAGGAAAAAGGAGAATGAAAACTTACGGATGTTTCACGCCTGAAGGATTAAAGAATAAAAAAACGAAGAAAAAAAGTTATAGATCTAAGCTTATTGATGTTTGGCTACATAAAATAGCAGGGGCTAGCCAGGTTTCGGACTGGTCATTCAAAAATAGCCAGCGTTCGCAAAGTCATTGAAAAATAGCCACTATTTTACTGCAACAGGAACCGGTCCAGCATAATATACGGAGATCGGTGCACCTGTGTATGAACTTCCAGCATATTATGCTGGAACTCCAACACGCGGAAAGTTCTAGCATAATATACTGGAGATTGGAGCACTTGTGTATGAACTTCCAGCATATTATACTGGACCGGTATATTATACTGGAACTCCAGTATATTATGCTGGAATTCCAATATACTTATGTTGGAACTCCATTATAATATGCTGGAGTTCTAGTATACTTATGATGGAACTCCATTATAATATACTGGAGTTCCAGTATGCTGAAGTATTTTTCGAATTTTGAACAGTGTTTTCGTTCAAATTTATCTTTACATGAAAAGTGGCTAAATTTCGATTACTTTTGAAACTGTGGCTATTTTTGAATGACCACTTATAAATCTGTCTATTTTTGAATTTCTCTTTATTTGCAAACTTGTAAGTGTGCTAAAAATTACAAAATCAACTTATGGAGTGCATTATTTTATAATTTTGTCGAGAGAGTACTTTCACCAATTTACTATTCTGACAGCGGAGAGGCAAAGATCTTTAAGCTCTTGATACCATAATAATATAATTTTCTCCAAGTATAGGTACGGTTCTGCCTGTGGAAGAGACAAGGTAGAAAAAATGTTCAATATTATATTTCCATATACTTTTGATAATCTGATTTATTTATATCTTTATTGTTAGCACCAAGGGCGCATGCAGAACTTTTAGTAAGCAGTGTCATAATTACTTGATGGCCGATGACCCTAAGGAGTTTGGGAAGATGACGAAAATGAAAGGCCGAGTACAGTAGCAGTAAACCAGCACAAATAAAAATTGCAAATTCAAGGAGAATTTGTTTTTGAATTGTGCGTTAAAAGATGTCAAGTAAAATAGATGTTGGTTGCTTCTTTCATAGCAAATCATCATCTATCCCATTGGTTTATACTTCTTATTTTATCGCGGAGGTTAGAGGTTCGACTCTCCATAAAATTTCAGCCCCCTTTTTTATTAGAGAAAGAAGCAGGCTCAAAAAAGCAAAAATGTTTAATTAAAATTCCGACGAAGCGGTGTCACGTACATCGCTTCGATCTACGTGTGTCCGCCCATGGTAAGCACATCTCGTACTTAACCTTTGTTATTAACGGAACTCTAACATAACATGAATAAATTATACGTTTAATTTTATCCCTTAATTTTTTACTATAATTTCAAATTAGGATAAAACTCCCTCAGGCTCAAGAGCAAACATAAGATTTTTTTTCCCTAACATGAGCTAATATTAAACTAAAAAGTTTACTTAATGACAACCTTGTACTATCGATCATTAACTCTATCCATGATCCTTACAACTTACAAGTATCTTCAACACTTTCCTTCAACCTAGTGTAAGGAGAAACATCCACTACTAGCTTGCGCTTTTAACATTATTATTACATTATATAATGACCAAATTCCTTAGCTGGAAGCATATTATTGTATAGTGCAGATCATTATCAGTAGGAGTGGCAAACGGGCGGGGCGGGGAGGATATGGTTCGGGTCGAAAACGGGTAATGAAAAAACGGATCAGTTATCCGACCCGACCCATATTTAATACAGATAAAAAACGGGTTAACCGGCGGATAATATGGGTTATCCATGACTTCTTGCATATGATCATTTTTGGGAGAATTCTTAGTCTCCTTAACTTGAGGAACCCCCAATTTGAGACTTTACAAATGTAAAGGTTAGACTCATTGGTTATCCATTGGTTACTCATTGGTTATCCATTTTCTAAATGGATAATATGGTTCTTATCCATATTTGATCCGTTTTTAAAAAGTTCATTATCCAACCCATTTTTTAGTGGATAATATGAGTGGTTAACTGTTTTCTTTGAACCATTTTGCCACCCCTAATTATCAGTAATATTCAAAACAGGGTAAGTGATTTTACTTTGTTAATTCCCTATCATCATTTCCTAGAAACAGAAAATAATCATTAAAATAAAGTTTTAACGATTGTTCTGTCATTTTCAATTATATCAGGCGACCTTTGTTATTGACTTGTATATCATTCCAATAGACTGTCATTCAAATACAATTTATATATTTTCATAAACGAATTGCCATGTCTGCTTGCCTCCTGAAGGGTATTCTGGTCATTCTAGGTTCACTTTGGTAAATTAGGATAAATTCATTATTTTGATTGGTCTAGTTAAGTAGATAATATTTGAATCCCTCCAAAAGGGCATAAATAGATGCGATGACAGCGTCATCAACATAATACTCCATGAATTAGGTCGCCAATCTTAGAATCATTTGCTACTTGAAGCTGCTTCAAATACTAATTACTAAGTGTACGTGTGTGGCTCAAGGGGTAGGCTAGTAAAACATTTGCTTTAAGCCCTTTAAATTTTGGGGCCCCAAAAATAATTGTGAATTTTCTATCTTATTTTTGCTTAGACATTATTGAAGTTTATACAAACTCCTTATAAAATTAGAAATAAAGACTGTCTATTTTTAACAATAGAAATATTTTAGAACTTTGAATTAAGATACTCAAATTTTCATATTGGTAAATAATATTTTTTTACAATAAGATCCATGGTAACACATTGTAAATACGTGGCTAACATCTTAGTAACTTGAATTTTCTTACCAATATAAATATTAGTACTACGTATTATATTTTGTAAGATAACTAAATTACAGACAAAAAAAAAGGAAAAACCAAAGTAAATATTAGTATTACATTTTGTAAGATAACTACAGTATAAACAAAAGAAAAAAAAGGCCCCTTATTAAAATTTGGCTTTACGCCACCAAAGTAAATATTAGTGTTTATTCTTTTCTTACAAACGCTAACTCTGTATAGTTTAGGAATTGTTTAGTTTTCTTATCTACCAATTTTAAGTGAAGAATCAAAATTTGTTTAATACTTGTCAGGTTTGATGGTGCGTTGTAGTCTTTGTTTGATGTGTATTCAAGTTTACTACTGTTCCATATTCTTATAAATCAGATAGAGCTAATGATGAAGTGGTTGATTCGTGATTGAGCCTACTTTAACAAGGCGTATGTTGGATTGGTGGTTTGGTCTACAGATTCTTTCGCAGCTTCAAGAACCAATGCATTAATGTGGTCAGTTGTATTTTGCATATAATATTATTTTTATTTTTTGGGGGAGTATTTTGCATGAGATTTTGGCCAAAACAAAAAACAAAAAGCGTATGAAGAGAGCTCTTAAAACAATAACGATATCAATTTGAATGAAAATTTTAAAAAGATAAAAAATACAAGTAGCGTGTATTTTGGGGGATGATTCACTTTTGAAAAGTTTTTTTATTCTCATGTTTAAACGTGACTATACAACCCCAATATATATAGTGAGTTCCCAGATGTATAAGACTCCTATGCCTAGAGATATACAAGTCCTTTGGCTACAAGAATCCTAAAATATAGGAGTAGAGTCGATGTAGGATTATCCTTTACACTCCCCCTCAAGTTGAGTAGGGGTTGAAACCACTGCCAACTTGGTCCGCAACTGCAAAAACCTGTTCTTCGATAATGGCTTTGTCAATACATCAGCAAGTTGATCATGAGAGCTGACATAACGAACACATAAAGCCTTCGCTCGAACTCTATCACGAACAAAATGAAAATCAATTTTCATATGTTTTGTTCGAGAGTGAAAGATGGGATTGGCTGTTAAGTACGTCGCGCTGAGGTTGTCACACCACAAAGTGGGAACAGAGGAAGTAAAACAGCCAATCTCTCGAAGAAGATGCTCAATCCAAGTGATTTCCGAGGTGGCAGTAGCTAGAGCTCTATACTCTGCCTCAGTACTAGAGCGTGACACTGCTCGCTGCTTACGCGAAGCCCATGAAATGAGATGAGAACCCAAAAGAATAGCAAACCCAGTAGTTGATTTACGATCATTTATGTCGCCTCCCCAATCTAAATCAGTATAGCCATGTAATAAACTGGATGTGCCTTCAGCAAAGAACAACCCGTGAGACGGGGTTGTCTTAATATGGCGTAGGATGCGTTTAACAGCAGTCCAGTGAGTGTCCATAGGGCAGTGCATGAATTGAGAGACCTTGTTCACGGCAAATGCTAAATCAGGACGAGTAAAGGTCAAGTATTGCAAGGCACCCACAACGCTTCGATAAAGGGTGGGATCAGTGAATTGAGATCCTTCAGTGGAAGAGAGTTTTGTGGATGGACAAGCTGGGGTGGAAACAATGTTGCAGGAGTCCATATGAACACGTTTCAGGAGATCATCCATGTATTTTCTTTGCGTCAAATGCAACCCAGCACTCGTCCAATGTGCTTCGATACCCAAGAAGTACGAAGGTGTCCCTAAATCACGAACTGCAAACTGTTGTTGGAGTTTAGTTACAAGTGATTTTACAAGAGTTGTATCTGAACCTATTACTAAAATATCATCAACATAAACCAAACAAAATAGTTTCTTGTCACCAGTAGGTTTAAAAAACAAGGAGCTATCAGTTTTGGATCCCAAAAATCCCAGTGAGAGTAATGAATCAGTAAGGCATCTATTCCACATTCGGGGAGTCTGTTTCAACCCATAAAGAGAGCGTTTGAGAAGACATACATGGTCTGGTCGAGTAGGATCAACGAACCCGGGGGGCTGGGACATATAAGCTATCTCATCGAGATGACCATGAAGAAATGCATTGGAGATATCCAGCTGGGTGGTATGCCAAATGATTTGTGACAGCTAGCGATAGCAATAACCGAGTGGTAGCAGGCTTGATAACTGGGCTGAATGTATCAAGAAAATCTACTCCCGGACGTTGATGATAACCCTTAGCCACAAGTCGTGCTTTGTAACGATCCAAAGATCCATCTGTCTTCAACTTTATTTTATACACCCACTTGCAACCAATCACATTTTGGGATGGTGAAGGAGGAACTAGTTGCCATGTGCCATTTTGAATGAGAGCATTATACTCTTCCGACATAGCTCGACGCTAATTAACATTCTTAGCAGCCTGTGAATAGCAAGAGGGCTCAGGTGAGACTAATGTAGTTGCCAACAAGGAAAAGGGTCGCTTCGATTTCAAGGAGCCTGTTTGTGCTCTTGTAACCATTCCATGCGTGGGTGGAACAATGGAGTTTCCAGGTCTAGATGGAGCAGCTGATGTATCAGACATATTATAAGAGGATGAGTCTTCATACAGAGGGAGGCCCAGTGGAGATGAAGAGGCAGTACTAGTACTTTGTCCATGAACAACACTATCAGGTGGCATAGGTGCTGATTGCGTGACAGAAGGCAGAGGCAAGGGATTTTGGGTTTGGTGCGGGTTTGCTTGTGATGAGTTAACGGTTGATGGGGTATGCTGATAAGGAAGATTAACGATAAGTGAAGGATATGTTTCCTTGGTTGAGGATTTAGGCAACGCACCATCCTGCAAAGCAAAGGGAAATTTAGATTCATCAAAAATTACATGACGAGAAACATAAACTTTGGAGGAAACCAGGTCAAGACATTTGTACCCTTCGTGCAATTTACTGTACCCCAAAAAGATGCAAGGGCGAGATCGAGGTGAAAGTTTATCCTTTGTATAAGGACGAAGCCAAGGAAAGCATAAGCAACCAAAGATACGCAACAGAGAATAATCTGGATCCATATGAAACAAAATGCGATATGGTGATTGATTCTTTAAACGGGGAGTTGGCAATCTATTAATAGTATAAACAGCAGTTTCAAATGCATTTGTCCACAAGTAATGGGGAACATTGGCATGATGCAAAAGTGCACGACCGGTTTCAACAATAGGCCTATGCTTTCTTTCGGCACAACCATTTTGTTCAGGTGTATAAGGACAAGAGGAACGTTGGACAATTCCATTATCACGCAAATAATTCGTTAAGGCTTGAAATTCACCTCCCCAATCAGCATGGAAACATTTAATAGGGCGACCAAAATACTTCTCAATAATGGTACGAAATTGACGAAAAACTGAAAGTACTTCAGATTTAAAACGAAGGAAATAAATCCAAGTATATTTGCTAAAATGATCAAAAAAGATGACATAATAACGATAACCATCCTGTGAAACCACTGGAGCAGGGCCCAAAACATCCGAACATATCAAATCTAAAGGCCCTGTGGCCTGAAAACTAGACTCACTAAAAGGAATTTTATGGCTCTTACTAACAGCACATGTAGAACATATACTAGTGTTTTTATGCGTTGATGATGTGAGAGCAGTGGCTGGTAAAGCATGACGAACTGTAGGATAGGATGCATGAGCAAGACGAGCATGCCAAACTCCAAGGGAAGCTGCACATGAAACTGGTGATAATGATTTCAACACTGGAAGTGAATATAAGCCTTCACTCGTGGACCCCGTGTATCGGATTTCCCTCGTTGCCAAGTCCTTAATCAAAAAATGGTTAGAAAATAATTCAACAGACACATTATTAGAATTGGCAAAAGAGCTAATTGATAATAGATTGTGAGTAGCAATGGGAACATGTAAAATATTATCAAGATTGAATTTATTATTGGAGACAATAACGGAACTTTTACCAACATGAGAGATGGGTAATTTGGAGCCATTACCTAGTGTCACTTCTTCAGGACCTTGGTATTCAGAGTGGATACCTAGATTATCAAGGTCTGCAGTGATATGATGTGTGGTGCCACTATCCATCAACCAAGTTTGGGTAGGTAGGTTTGGAGAACCAACAAAATTGGAAATAGGTCTACCATTCACCATGCTGCCACTATTGGCTTTAGGTGATGGGCATACACGTGCAAAGTGGCCTTTACCTTCACAATTATGGCAAATAATCCCTGAAAATTCTGAAACTTGTGGTTGTGCCTTTGGTAACTGGTTAGATGTTGGAGAACTATGATAAGAGTTCTGCTGGGTGAACCCTTGGTTGGAGGAGCGTCCACGACCACGTCCTCCTCGTCCTCTGCCACGTCCTCGAGTGCTAGAAAAGGAACTTTTAGTAAAGTGGGTTGTGGGTGCAATGACATTAATGGTCTCATCTTTTTTTAATTGTCGCTCTTCATTCAGGAGAAGGCCATATAAAGCATCAAAAGTAATATCTTCTTGACGCGATTCTAGTGATCTAGTAAAAGGACGATAAACAGGACCTAGTCCAGCAAGAACAAATTCAACCAAATCATCATTGGAAATCGGATGTTGTAGCGCAGCTAGTCTATCCGCAATTCCTTTTGCCCTCTGTATATAAGATTCAATGTTCGCATTGTCACGACGCAAAGTATGCAACTGCATCTTGAGTTCTCGAATTTGAGGCTTCGATCCTGAAGCATATGCAGCAACAAGCTTATCCCAAGCTGCACGAGCGCTCTGCGCTCCAACTAATTGAGGTAAAATGCCCTCTGAAACTGATGCAACAATCCAACTTAATACAAGTTGGTCTTCTCTCACCCACACTTTATATGCTGGGTTTGGTTTACTGTCCTCTAAAAGAGGTTCAGGAACTGGTTCACTACCATCAATGTGATGGTTGAGTCCACAGCCGCACACCATCGGCATAAACTGTGTTTTCCATAATAGAAGTTTGTGGACGTGAGCTTTACCGATAGCTGATGCGCCAGATTTGGGGAAGGCATAGAGTAAGATATAGGAGACTGAGAGGCGGATGAAGAATTGGTTTTATCCCCCATACCAGTCACCGTCTTCTTCTTTTCTATAAAGACAGTCTTGGGTTGTTAAACCTCTTAGGGCTCTGATACCATGAAAAGTTCTTTTATTCTCATGTTTAAACGTGACTATACAACCCGAATATATATAGTGAGTTCCCAGATGTATAAGACTCCTATGCCTAGAGATATACAAGTCCTTTGGCTACAAGAATCCTAAAATATAGGAGTAGAGTCAATGTAGGATTATCCTTTACAACTTTTAGCATTTGACAGAATCGTAAGTTTTAAAATTAACGCATAACAAGTTCCAAAGTTTAATATGCATAATGTCATTCATTTTGAGTTAATTCACAAAAGAAAATATAGTCTCTTTTCTCTTCTTTCGTGTTAAAGTTTTCTTTGTAACGGGATGAACTATGTGGGGTGGGGGTAGAGATCGTTAAAACTAATCTTCGTCTTTATTGGTTTATGGGATAAAGATAACAATCCAAAGATAAAAAGCGGGATTAAATTATTTCGTGTTTGGTTAAATTAATTATTTTCTGAAATTAACAATTTAAGATTAGTTATACCATAATTATGATACTATTTTATACTACCTTTCATGCGGGATAACAATCTCGAGATTACTTATCCAGTATAACCCTATTTCAAAGTTTCAACAAAAATTAAGTTAAAATTAAAATTAAAATTTATCTCAATATCTAGTGTAAAAAAAATTTTATTTTATTTAAAGAAGTAGAATTAAAAGGATGTGTAAAGCGACAAAATACTTCAGCAACTCGTACATGTGACAGGAGAAGCAGTACTTCAAGTTTGGATCCTGTTGATGGAGAAGGATTTATGAAGTTATCAGAAAAGCAGATGACAGAGCTGGAGAGTCCGGAACCAAAATGTGGTTCTTTTGGACAAGTAGCACCTTAATAGGTGTAAAAAAAAAGATGGCATTTTTATATATAGCGCCCAAATACTGAGCGCTATACATTAACGTTAACTGTGCCGTTAATGTATAGCGGCGAGTATTTGAGCACTATATATAAAAAGCTGCCACGCTCAGGTATAGCGCCAAATAATGGACGCTATACATCACAGTAGGAGAATAGAAGATTCTTTTTGTCCTTTGGTTTTAACAACAATGGATAATGAGGCTTGCTTGAAATGTTAAGATAATATCCTAAAAACAACTTACTTTATATAGTAGACGTTTGAACAATATTTGGTTAAAGTTAAAATAAAAGATTATTTAAAGTGGAAAAGTTTATTTCAAAAAGTGAAATGTATAACGCTTTGTATTCTAAGAATTACATTCTCAAAAAGTAAATTTTGGACCCGATACTTATAGCTTGTTTGGCCAAGCTTTTTTTGGGTCCAAAAGTGCTTTTTGTTTTTTGCCAAAAGCATTTTTGGCCAAAATTTAGGGATTTTTTCCTAACTATACCATATATGAAACCTTATTACCAAAAATGTGCATAATTTATTAATTACCCGCCCAGTCCACACTTTAACTACAATTTATATACCAATCCATAATTAGGCAGATTCTGCCATTTAAAACGCGCGAAAAAAAGGCACAAAATCTGTGTTTGATTCTTTCCACATTAAATTCGAAATTTGAAACGGAAAGAGATCTGATTGCTGCGTAATTCTCTCTTTCACTACAATTCAAAAACAACGCAGAGCTTCAGAAGCTTCAACAACGCAATACAAATTGTAGAATTCAAAATTGTTCTTCATCGTCCTAAGTACTCAAATTGTCGAACCTATATCTGTTCTTCATCTTTTTTCTCTCAACTACACGAAATCATGTCAAAAATCCCAATAATGCTAAAATTGAATGGGAATTGGGATAACTATGGCACATTTAGAGATTTTGAAGTTGATACTATTGTGGTAGATGAGAATGCAGGTTTGTGTAGTTCGAAAATGCTTAGAATTTTAGTTTTATGATATTATCTACAAATTTACTACATATATCTACAATTTGACTACAAGTTCTTTATTTGGTGCAGGAAAAAAATATTTTAATATACAATGTCTCCAGATTGTAGATAAATTGTAGGCAAATTGTAGTTTACTTGTAGTTTGTAGTTAATTTGTAGATAAATTATAGATAAAATGTAGATATATTGTAGATATTATATTTTTAATATTGTAAATTTTTTTTCTTTGTGTTTGTTCTGAAAATGTAGGTGAGGGCTTCAACAGATCATATACATACTGTGTTGGATGGTGTGAAGCGGTACATTGTGTGTCTAGAAAACAAGAAATGTAGTTGTGGCCAATTCCAACTTGAAGAACTTTCATGTGTAAATTGTTTCCAGATTGTAGTTATAATGTAGGTTAAATGTAGTTAATTTGTAGTTTTTATAAAATTTTGTAGACAATTTGCAGATTAATTGTGGATAACACATTTCTACGATTGGAGTATTTATTTCTTATTTTTTGTTGTGTAATTTATATTCAACTGACACTTATATACAAATATTACATAGAACTTGGAGGTAAACATCTAAAAATTACCTATAGTTTAAGTACCTAATATAACAATAACTACAGTGAATGTACAAATTACCTACAGTTTAAGTACCTAATATAAGAATAACTACAATTTACCTACAATTACAGGGCAAACAGGAAACACATCATCCACAATCATATCTACATTATATCTACATTTTAGACTACAATTAATCGTGGAATGATCTACATAAACTACAAACTAACTACAATTACATTACAAACAGTAAATCTAGGTGAGGGCTTCAATGGATCATATCCATTACACTGCAATTACACTACAAATACACGACAAACAGTAAATCTAGGTGAGGGCATCAACAGTCAGTATTTCTAAGTCGTTTGGAGAAGTTGTCGGCAGCTTTTCATATTAGTCTCTTTACCAATAAATTTCTCATTTTTGACTTTTCCAGAAGAGGAAATTTTGTTTGGTACCCAAAAAAAACTACTAAAGTGTATCTGTTTTCATTGTTTTGCTAGTTCGTGGCATATTAAAATGTTTGTTGCAACTTTTGATTTCATGTAGACTTTCAGAAAACCAGATCACATGCCACAATTGTTGCAGAGGAAATTGGCACGACATTCAAATATAATGAGATTTCGCTGGCTAATGCATCTCAAGGACATCTTTCGTTGATTGATCTTGCAATCGTGGATGAAGAACAAGAAAGAATGTGGGGTATGGGTAAAAACGTGGGTGAGGGAGTGAGGGGTAAGGAGAGAGAAACGTGAGATATATGGATACCTTTAATTAAGGAGTAAAAACTGCCCATTAATTAGATATGGATACCTTTAATTAAGGAGTAAAAACAGTCCATTAATTAGACCCTTAATTAAGTATGATATAGGATTAGTAATTTGGTATACTAAGTGTAATTTACTCAAACCTTAAACATATAGGGTAAAAAGGTTTCCTATGTGGTATAGGAATGTAAAAATTCCCAAAATTTAAGGTGTTTGGCCAAGCTTTTAGATGAAAAAAAGTGCTTTTGAGGAGAGGCAGAAGTAATTTTTGAGAAGCATAAAAAAGTAGTTTCTTTCCAAATTCACTTTTTTGAGAAGCACTTTTCAGAAAAATACACTTAGAAGCAGTTTTCAAAGGCTTGGCCAAATACTAATTACTACTCAAAAGTGTTTTTCAATTCAATTAGCCAAACACAAACTGCTTCTCACCAAAAGCACTTTTTTTAAAAGTACTTTTGAGAAAAGTACTTTCCAAAATAAGACAGACTATTACACCAACTTAATAAATACGTGATTAATATCCTCACATACACTATCATAGTTATAATAACAACAAACTAAATCCTAAACAAGTTGGGATCGACGATATGATTCATCATTTATTTTATTATTATTATCAAAATAAAATAATAATGCATGTAATATATATAATAGTAACAATAATAATAATAATAATAATAATAATAATAATAATAATAATAATAATAATGATTATTTTAGTATGTTTTGATTTAAGCAAATTTTTAATGTTGGTCAAAATATATTTAGCCTCTAATTAGTGACCTAAATTCAAACGATGAGAACACTAATATTGTTTATTTACAGGTTAGTTGTTATGAAACTATATTGAAGACTACAATTTGTAATTCCATTACAATTTTGATTTCCGAGCTATTAAAGTTAAAATTTGATCAATTTTGCTTGTTTTGTATTAATGATTAATAATGCTCGAATTTCCGAATAATTAGGAACAAAGTTCAGCCGTATAATCCAAAATGATAGCATAAATACAGATTGTAACAGTGGAGACTATCTTGGCTTGATGAATCGATCCCAGGTCATTTCTAGATGCGAATTTGATGAATATTTGTTGAGTAAGTAGACATTGAATATCGGATGGTTAAACAAAAAAATTATGATTTTACTACGTGGTCTTAGTAGGCTTTCTTATTTAAAACCGATATCTTGTATATTAATTTATTCCAATTGCTTTGAAAATAAATGGAAGGTAATTAAGAAGCCACCAACGCAACACTTTGAAATAGTTTTTGTAACTATTAAATCTTGATTATTTGTCTCTAATTGTAAAAAGGATATGGTCAGCAAGAAAAGATACTGAAACCGTCCGCGCTGTTAATGTAACTGAGTAATAATACTACCTTCTTCTAATATTACTTAATTTTGTGTATATTTTGTTTTTTAATAAGGAGCATAAGGTTTTGAACGACAAGGAACCCCTTTTCTAAGACTTAATTTTGATGCTTTCACTTTAACTTACAGACGGTGAATTGGGCACTAACAAGATAATGGAACTTAATTTCATGAATTACACTCCAGGTGATTATTACATTAATACAACATTCTTCAAATATTAATGAAACAAATTGGGTATATAGAATAAAATTTCCATAAGTTTAGTTTAAAGTATATAATATACTGGTATTTGTTTATACAGCTACGCACTAGACTGTAGAATTGAACAAAATTAGAGAAACAAAATAGTAAATCAAACATAGCATACATTTATACGTTGCATATATGACTTCTCACGCATCGAAAAGGATTACATACGTAATTCCTAGATTCTAATTCTCATATCAACAGCCCATACTGCAATACATATATTGTTGTAACAGACAACCTGGTTGGAGCTTATTCGTCCTGGACACACACACAAAGAGATCGAAAGGGGGGTTTGTTATTAGTTGATCCAATAAAACTATCACAATGAGCTCCCCTCTTAACTCAAGGAAGATATTAACAACAATCAAGGAGAGAAACAATGTTGCATCCAGCATCTATAGGAGTATTTGCATCTCACAATAAAGTTAAAGTCATGGTCCAGTTTCCAAATAATCCGTATTCTCGCGCAGACTGGACCTACATTTTTCAAGGTAACAAAAACTATGGACCATTTCCATTATTGTGTATCTAAACCCAAAAGCCAGTTGAACTTTATGGCAAAATAAGCAAATACAGCTGAAGTCATAATATGGAAGTATGGGAATTCTGAATGCCACCAATGGACTTACATGAGTTGAGATGGTTAGTTCATAGCTCTAGATTTAATCTAGGATCATCAAAGAGACTGAATTTGGCAGAGGAATCACTGTGTATTAGATAAATTGTGTGCTAAAGTAATAACCAAAAAGAAAGATTGTGTGAAAGTAATAAGACAAAGCATTATTGAGCAAAACTCCCTACAGGGTTAAAATCATCAGTAAGCCATGGGGAAAGAAGTATGCAACTGCACAAATCTCAGTTTCCAGCTTTCTTAGCATTATCACCAAAAAGATTGCACACTCATTTAACTTGTTTCAACACATTACTACAGGAAAAATGAGATCTAACATATATAACTCCACCAAGGAACATGCTGGAAGAACAAATACAAATAAGAACTAATAATGATAATACAGAACAATCTGCCCAAGTACGGTAGGAAATGAGGAAGAGCCAATAGGCAAACAAATGGAAAAGGCTTTCAGTAAAGGAAATCATGGCAAAGAACTTAATACTTTTAAGATCGGGCACCTACACTTGAAGGTTGTAAATACATGCTAATGAGACGGTGGAACAACTTGTTATGTAATGGGCTAGTTACATTCCTATTTTTCTTCAAATCAAAAGTGAAACAATCCCATATACTAATGAATTTCCAGGACGTTGGATTCTTATGTCCAAGACATTAGTATAGGTATTAAATTCCTGTCTGAAGAAACTAAGGGGTTCCTAGAATTCAGCATAACTGACATTCGTGTTTTTTGACAACTGAGAGTGAACCCAAGTTCAAGCATATTAAAACAGGTTAGTAGACATGCCCTGCTACGTTGTCAAAGCTTCACTTCTATATACATAAAGCAATACATGTAACTAGGGTAGTATAAACAGGTCATAGTATGAAGGGAACCCTTTCTTCACCTGAAAACTCATAAAATGGTAGCAAATCAACAGGCATATACCACACTCAGTTAGGGTGGTTCATCTATATTATTCTGCTCTACTCAGGTCTAATCCCAATACTATATAATCATTCTTTCAAGGCAAATTAAGGGTCTCCTATTCTCAGACTAATCCATAAATAATAATTTACAGGAATAAATAAGGAGTCTGGGGAACCGACAACCATTACAGACTAATTGAATATCGACATTCTCGATATTGCGGGATAATGTTCCGTATACCTTTGCTCAAGGGGAATGACCTTTTCTCCAGTTTCCTAATTAACAAAAATATCAATTTAGCTACAAGTAGGCCACATAGCATAACAGAAATTCTACATTCGCATTTAAAAGCACAATTCATTGCATTCATATTTCATAGCATAAAACCATTACCATGTGAAACAGCTACATTAACGTTTATCAAAATCCAAAACTTTCTCAGATAGCAGTAAATCCATAACAATTCCTAAACCAAAACCATACTTAAATTCAAACAGTACCAACAGCAATAAAAACAGATACCATAAATTGAAATAGGAATTTTAACGGTAAGATTTCTGGAACCTAGCACGAGCACCACGACCACCAAACTTCTTAGGCTCACACCTTCTCGGATCAGCAACAAGCAAAGTCCTGTCGTACCTAACCAAAATATCCTTAATCTCCTTCTTCTGCTGTTCATCCACATACTTCTGGTAAAACGCAACGAGAGCCTTCGCTATCGACTGACGAATAGCGTAGATCTGAGAAGTGTGACCTCCTCCTTTCACGCGGATTCGCATGTCGACTCCGGCGAATCGGTGGCGACCTAAGAGGAGGATTGGTTCGAAGGCTTTGTAACGGAGAATTTCGGGTTGAACGAGCTCGATTGGTACACCGTTGATCTTAATCAGGCCGCGGCCGCGCTTGCAGTGTGTTACTGCTACCGCCGTCTTCTTTCGTCCGAAACATTGCACTGATTCCACAGCCGCTGGTGCCGCGTTCATTGTTCTGCTTTTGTTAGGTTTGCTCCCACTCTTCTGCTGGAAAATGGCCTAACCTAAAATGAAATTACCTGAGGTTTTAGTAGATGGAGGGATACAATGTTATATATATATGTATGAATTAGATTAGGGTTTTGTATTGGGCTCGTTGAAGAAATGGGCCCACTGGTTTATGTTAGACTCGTCACGGCTTTTGGATCATCAAATTGGGCTTTCTAGTCTCAAAGTCTTTTTCTCTTGAATAATGGGGCCTATGTCAGTAGAACAAGTGAGGAAAAGTTTTATTCATTATACTAGCAATTCAAGAAGTGAGAGAGATAAGATGAAGTGAAAATAGCACGCGCTAGTTAGTTTTTGTAATTGAAAAATAATCAGTGTTTGCAAAGTCATTGAAAAATAGCTACTATTTTGCTACAACACGGAAAGTTCCAGCATAATATACTGGATATTGGTGCACCTGTGTATGAACTTCCAGCATATTATGCTGGAACTCCAGCACACAGAAAGTTCCAACATAATATACTGAAGATTGGAGCACCTGTATATGAACTTCCAGCATATTATGCTGGACCAATATATTATGCTGGAACTCTAATGTATTATACTGGAACTCCAGTATATTATGCTGGAAGTTCACATGTAAAAAATTCGAACTCCAGTATATTATCCTGGAATATTTTTCGGATTTTGAACAGTGTTTTCGTTCAGATTTATCTTCACATGAAAAGTGGATAAATTTCAATTACTTTTGAAACTGTGGCTTAAGATCAAACCAAGTATTTAGATTTTTTAAGAGAAATTTTCATAAAGCACTATCTTTTAGTAGTAATTAGCCATTTATAGATACCATTTGCTATATTACGGATTATAGATACCTTTTATGTGGTTATAAGATGTATTTGATGTATTTAAGCTATTGTATTCATGAATACAGTAGCAAAAATAGGCGTGAATCAGGGAAGTACAGCTAATCAGTTGTTGTATTCGAGTGTATTTGACTGTATTCATGGAGTGAAACATGGGATTACAGCTGGACAGATTATTGTATTCGACTGTATTCGACTGTATTCACGGCGTGAAATAGGGGTTTACACTATTTTTAAAACGGAAAGTGAATCAATTAACATAATAGACTCCTAATATAAATCAACAAACTCAATTATAACACACAAATTTTGTATTTTCAGTTATAAAAAAGATTCTCAACCGAAAAATACCCCAAAAACATAGCAATCTTTAGAGAAATTATATAATACATCTGAATACATAAATTATATTAATTAAAAAAAAAACTTATGAATACATTCATGGCATATGACGAGACAGTGAATACAATGAAATACATAGAATACAGCGGGATACATTGAAATACAATGAGAAAAAAAGACATTGAATACGATGAAATACATGGAATACAACGATTACATTGAATTACAATGAAAAAAAAGACAATGAATACAATGAAATACATAAAAATACATTGAAATATATTAACAAAAAATCAAGTTGCTCAGCCCCAAACTCCATCGTCTTTGTTCAAGAACAAACCCTAATTTCCGGCGAATCCGCCGTTCACCGGAAGCCGGTAGTGAGAAACCAACCGGATAAAAAGAGCTAAGGATTTTGAAAGAATCAAAATAGGATCATCAGGATTTTGAAAGAATCAATATGTCCGCAGGTGCATTCTTAAACAACTCCTTAGGCATCAAAACCTTATTAATAGTAAAAATGGCCAACGGCTGTTCATCAATTAGAGTTCCGGTAATCTTCGCCGTCACAATCTTCGTCTTCAATGTCACAACGTTACCGTCATTTTGCACGACAAAATCGTACTTCTTAGATCCGTCAGTAGCTAACGTGTTCATTACGCCATTATTGGATTTCAAGCTATCCATAGATTGATAAACTGGAACTCCGTGATACTCAAGCAAAGATTGTTTCCCTTTCGCCATCGGAAATTTTAATGGGATGGGGAAGAGGATGAGATGTATCAAAGTAGAGACAAAAAGAAAAAAGTGTAACTGATTAGCGTATTTAGTGGCTTAGGGCTAGGAGGTAACCATATTTAAATATTTTGCTATAAACCTTAAAAGGTATCTATAGAATATAATTTTTTTAAATGGTATTTATTTAAAATAAATAAGGTGTTAACCTTTGCTATATGAGGTAAAAATTCCATTTTTAATCGTGTCAAACCAAGGCCAATCCATGTTGGACAGAACGCTTAAATAGAAACATTACATAAGCCACTAGGGGCCGAGAGAAAACGAGCAACACCTAGGATAAGTTGGTTGTAATTATTAAATATTAAGTTTCATTGTTGAGCCGAGAATAGCCACAATACCTCTCCTTTTTTTACACAGTTAATGGGGAATAGAGAAGGTCCAATAAGATAGCAGTGGTAAAAAAATTCTAAGATTTAAATTCGTGAAACTTAGTTCAAATTGTGGTATTTTAGTTGTTGGATTGTTCCTTTGCGGACGCCCTACCCGTTTAATCACAAAATATCTATTAAGAAAATAGGAGAGAATGAAATATGGTAAAAGGAAAAGAGATTCTAAGAAAGATGATAATTTGGTCTAAGAGAAGCTTTAGTACAAGATGTGATCTTTCACTCTAGTTACAAAGAAATTGAGGATATTGCTATAGTGACTCTTTAAATATCTCCTTTGTTCTTCCTCTTCAAATTTGTGTGAACACAATTCAGAAATTGCTAGCAAGGGATATTTGATAGAAGTATACGTTGTTGCGTTTTTTTTTTAAAGGGTGTGAATGGGAAATGGAAGAGGCACATTTTGGATTGCACCTCTCCATCTCACCCTTCCTTTCTCTATAAATTTAGAGGCTTGGCCTCATTTTTAAGATATGGAAAAATCTGAAAATTTCTCCCCTCTTTTCTATTTGCATTATTTTCAAATAAATATAAGTGTCAAGTGTGATCTGCTCCGTTTGTTGAGTTCGCTGAAATTCTGTAGTTTCGATTGCCAGTATTGCAGAATAGTTATTCCGTTCTATCCGTGGGAGGTAATTAATCCAAAACCGTTGGGCAACAGTGAGAGGGTATTAAATTCCTTAAGGACACACAAGCAATTTGTGGGCTCGGAATTATAATTTTTTTCAGTTTTGTTTATTAAACTAATGTTTCTCTGCTTCTCTGATNAAGTCGAGACGTATTAGTCTACAACATAAGGAAGTTTGCATTGAACGTTCATGACAATGAAACGAGTTTTGAAGTATACTTCAAATTATGTTTTGCACTACAATAAGTATCCCGCGATAATAGAGGGGTATAGTGATGAAAATTAGATCACCGGTTCAACCGATTCTAAACAGTCGGTGGATGAGCGATGTATTGGAAATCGTCCTAACAAATGTGCATTGATCGCTCTACAGTGGAGGCTGAGTTTATAGTCTTAGACAAGGCCGGTGAAGAAGCTGAATGGCTCCGGAATTTCTTGAAAGGTATTCTATTTTTGCCCAAACTTTTGGCACCTATATGTATAGATTGTGATAGTCAAGCGATAATAGGAAGGGCTTGGAGCTTATGTATAACGGAAAGTCTCGTCACATAAGACGCAGACATAGAACCATTAGACAACTACTTTCTAGTGGAATTATCACAATTGATTATGTAAAATCAAAGGATAATGTGGCGGATCCGCTTACAAAAGGCATAACTAGAGAGGGAGTTGAGAAATCATCTAAGGGAATGGGACTATGGCCGAGGACAAGTCATCATGGCGGTAACTCTACCTAGATTTTTGGAGGTCCGAGATCTAGGTTCAAGGAGCGCAAACAAAGTTATGCATGACCGGTTCAACATTGTCAAATATAATATTTTAGTCCATTCTCGTGATGAAGACAATGTTCAGTAACAAGGATAAAATGTTAAGACATTTTTTTAATGGTTTCTACGTTTGATACAGGGTATATCAAATAGTGTATCTACGGGATAACACGTTTAGGAATCACCTATGTAAGTGTGAAGTGTAAGTCGCTTCAAGGAGAATTCTGTAAGGCCAGTTCTCTACGCACTTATGAACCAGGTGGTGTTCATGGCTGAAACGAACACAACAATGAGAATGAAAGACGGTTAAGGGTTGATTGTGTGACTTATGGTTGTCTAGGTATACACCAAAGCTCGACGGTTCAAAGATATCAATTCTACCGATTGACCGAGTATATCCGACATAAGTTCACTACGGAAAGTTCAAAGTGAAACCTACTTATCCAGATGCGATTAATCCTTACTTGCGAATCACACTGTATTTTCATGCATGTTTTTACACATATGCCCATTCCCCATTCATGTGGGGGATTGTTGCGTTTTTTCTTTAAAGGGCGTGAATGGGAAATGGAAGAGGCACCTTTTGGATTGCACCTCTCCATCTCACCCTTCCTTTTTCTATAAATTAGAGGCTTGGCCTCATTTTTAAGATATGGAAAAATCTGAAAATTTCTCCCCTCTTTTCTATTTGCATTATTTTCAAATAAATATAAGTGTCAAGTGTGATCTGCTCCGTTTGTTGAGTTCGCTGAAATTCTGTAGTTTCGATTGCCAGTATTGCAGAATAGTTATTCCGTTCTATCCTGGGAGGAATTAATCCAAAACCTTGGGCAACAGTGAGAGGGATTAAATTCCTTAAGGACACACAAGCAATTTGTGGGCTCGGAATTATAATTTTTTTTTCTGTTTTGTTTATTAAACTAATGTTTCTCTGCTTCTCTGATTTTCTGATTTTGAACACAGTAATACTAACAACCAACAAGCTTAAGGAATTTATGATTGATAGCTAGAAAAAAAAAACAAAATAAAAGTGACATTCTTCTGTCATGGAGGAAAATGAGGAAGCGACATGCTCTGCGGTTTGGTTACGGAGTTGAAATTGTTATATTTCAATTGTTAAAATTTAACAATAGGAGACAAGAAAGATTGAATGATCAATTCTTCCTTGTCGATCGTAGCCATGGACATGAAGTTGGATAAATTTTGTGAATGCAGTTCCCATTTCATTCTTAATATTCCAATGCTTCATCGGTGAGGACCACAAATATACCCAACGACTTGGTAAAGGTTTTGTTGTTTGTCAAGTACCGAAAAATTTAACGATAGCGTCATCAACATGAAGAAGTCGGGAATTTGCTTCTGTGATGTCATGTCTATGAATCGTTTAGATATGGCAATAGTTTCAGTATGTGGATGGCGTCCGCAATAAGATTGGATCTGCTTCAAATTTTTAAAATTGAAGTGAAGGAAAAAAGAACGGAATGTTGCATTAGACTATGAATTATCAAGGCAAACTTTTGAAATTTTACAATGGTCTTGAAGATTGAGTTTATTGGTTGAGTGCAAAGGCATTAAGTTACTGCCATTCCCAAGATTAGTACCATAATGACATGTTCTAATGGGTTAATGATTGTGTCATTAAAAAGACACAAAGGAAAAGGAAAAAATAGATAGAGAGAGGATGGCTTACGTGACAAATGAGGACGTTCAAACAAAGAACGTCTGTCACATTGGTTCAAGGTCGGACAAACGACGCCTGAATCACTGAAACATAAGCCATCCTGAAGTGGTTTCACGTTGCCGGCTGGATCAATCACCAGTCTAAGTCAGCAGTAAAATACTTGACAACTGTGGCATTTTTTGCGGTGAAAGATGACTAGTCTTTCTGGTTATTACCATCTTAAGTGGGATTAAGTACTTCATCAGAAAGTGATGATAACTATACCGGGTTATGCTTTCTTTATTCTACTTATTTTTAACTGATTTTTTTACCCTACATGATTTATGAAATTCAGTTTCTATAAATGTTGCGGTAGATTATGTGATGATCTCAAAAGTATACTCTATTTGCATGCCTGAAATCGATTTATTGGTATACAATATGATAATATGCATAAAATTGAGTGAAAGATTATTTTCAAGATGGTTAGATGTGAATTGGGCTTACATTAATACTTGAAAGTATTCTTGAGATCTTGAATGTAATATATATAAATATGTACATATATGTATTTGATTAGAGAAAGAGATCAAACTGTTTAAAGTGTTATAATGGTTTAGTTGGAAAACCATTTGGAAAGAGGATTAATTCTCGTGATTTTCTACACACGTTATGGAGAATAAAGTCTTCGTGATTTTCTAATCCTGCTTCGAGATCAAAATCTTCGTGATTTTTACTCGTTCGTTGAGATTAAAGTCTTCGTGACGTTCTACTCATTTGTCGGAAATTAAAGTCTAAGTGACTTTATACTCGTTTTGGAGATTACAATCTTAGTGATTTTCTACTCCAATTTATTATTCGGTTTGAAGATTAACAACTTCACCGTTTATTAAATTTGATTGTGTCACATATTATTCGGTTTGAAGATTAAAAACTTCACCGTTTATTAGATCTAGTTGTATCAGATGTTACTCGGTTTGAAGATTTAAAAACTTCACCGTTTATTAATTCTGAATGTGTCAGATTGGTTTGAAGATTAAAAACTTCACCATTTATTAATTCTGGCTATGTCGTGACACAAACAACAATTATTGTGGTTGGCTCAACAACGTAATAGGGGCGTTGAATATGAATCTCCTTTTGAAGAAATATGTTTGGAATATAAAATTATTCACCAAACGATCACCCCTTAGTTACCGCAATCTAATAGATTGCGGAAAGAAAGAATAGAACGTCAAAGGAGACAATGAATGCCTAGTTGATAAGTTCTGGTTTACCCAAAACTTGTGGGAGGAAGCTATGCTTACAGCTTACCGAATACTCATTCACGTACCCCATAGCAAGACACATTCCATTCCATATAAAAGAAAATGGAAAAGAAGAAAATCCCACTTGAAATATTTCCAAGTGTGGGGGGTATTTGGGGAAAGTGTAAGTTCTTAAACCCAAAAGGATAAAAATCGGATCGAACACCGTTGATTCCGTTTGATAAGATGTGCAACAAATAGTAAGGCATATCGTTTTTCGATTCATAAATCGTAAAATCCCGACATTCATATTAATACGTTTATCGAATCAGATAATGCTGAATTCTTTGAGAATATTTATCCGTATAAAAAGGAATGTGAGTCATCTAGTGAAATATCTAAGCGAAATCGGAAAGAAGCAACGGAAAGTACTTTGAATTAGAAAATTCCAAGATGTAGTAAACGTTAAAGGATAACTACTTTCTTTGGACCGGATTTTCTGACATTCTTGTTGGAAAATGAGCCTCAAACGTTTAAAGAAATATTGTCTTCCTCGGAAGCACAATATTAGAAGAGGCAGTCAATAGTGAGATAGAATCCATATTAAGTAATCATACTTGGGAATTGGTTGATCTTCCTCCAGGAAATAAACCTTTGACTTCTACGTGGATTTTCATAAAGGAAATGAAAGTTGATGGTACTATTCAAAAATATAAGATTAGTTGTCAAATAATTTAGACAACGAGAAGGTCTTGATTATTTTGATACATACTCACCGGTAACGAGGATTACATCTACTCAGGTGTTAATAGCGTTAGCCGCCGTGTATGGACTTAAAATCTATCAGATGAACTTAAAGACAACCTTCTTAAATGGAGATTTGGAGGAAGAAATTTATATGGAACAACTTGAAGGGTTCGTGGTTCCCGGAAAAGAAAAGAAGGTGTGTCGACTTGTTAAGTCACCCAAACATTGACATGTGAGATTTGACCAAATAATATTGTCAAATAGTTTCAAAAATTAATGAGTGTAAACAAATGTGTTTACATTAAGAATACTTCAAGTCATATAGTCATTATTTGCTTATATGTAGATGATATGTTGATGAAATATTTAAAATGTGGGGGCTTTTAGCTTATGCATGACAAAAGCCAATGTTAGACGTAATGTCTAAATGATATAATTTTTAAACCCCATTGATATAGTAGTTGTTAAATTTATCAGTTGTTTAGTCTTAATGAAGACTAGTTGATAGAAACTACTAATTTGGAAGTTGGTCACGTGCCTTTCTCGAAAGATCATTTTCTTTATTCAAAAATTCTTTTATGAAATGATGTCACTTTGAAGGTTGTGACTGTTCATAGAAAGATACGTCTGTACGTTTTTGTATGGACATGACCGTTCATGAACGAATGTATTAATACGTTGGTCTATAATGAGGTGAACCAACCGATGAACATGACCAAAATCCATTGCAAGTTGGATTTGTTTCATAAATGAAGGTGCTATAATTTGCATATCATATAGACGTATGAATAAATAGCATACAAATGCTTGAAAATGACGGAGTGATTGATAAATGTGTTATATATTAAAAGGTTGTGGTCACAACTGATGCCAATCATTCCAGCTGTTGTTATAATATACTATTACTACATTAAGTGTAGTCAATAATATGATATGCAATCGAAAGTCGAGACGTATTAGTCTACAACATAAGGAAGTTTGCATTGAACGTTCATGACAATGAAACGAGTTTTGAAGTATACTCCAAATTATGTTTTGCACTACAATAAGTATCCCGCGATAATAGAGGGGT
>NC_031992.1:9092455-9137700 GCF_001879085.1 Nicotiana attenuata
TTCAAATCAGCTTGAGCTTGAGTCAAGTTTTGTACTAACTCTCCTGCGTACTCTTCTTTCTTGTTCAAGAGTGCCTTAAGTTCTCTGATTTCTTCACTTGACTTTGATAACTGCTCTGAAAAGGAACACTCAAGGCGCTCCTAATCCTTTTCGGCTTTACTAGAAGAAGCCTTGGCTTTCGCTAATTCAGAAGTCAGAGTCCGCTTTTGCTGCTCCAGGTTACGGTTGCTTTCTTGCAATTCTTTTATCGTTTCTTGAGCATTTTTAAACTGTTCTTTCCAATTAGTTGCTTCCATCTGAGCTTCCTTAGCTACCCTCTCAGCCTCGAGAATAGTCTTATTAGACTCACGAGCCTTCTTTTCTAAAAGGAAAATTCTTCCCATCAATTCCGTGCCAATAAGGTTGGCCTACAAAGACAACTCATGAATATAAGAATCTAGAGATAAAAAAAACTTATTAGAAATTAAAGGAAGAATACCTTCAACGTAGAATGAACTATGTCATTCATCAAAGTTAAGCAACTGTGACTGTCCATCTTCTTCTTCTCAATGTCTCCAATTAAAGGCTTAAGCCAGACATCTGCTCCACTAGACTTCCTTAAAAGACTGTTATTAGCAGGAACCTCAAGTGTTACACTCCTCATAGCCAAACTTCTGCTACTGGAACCCTCCTCTGCATGCTGAACAGAGGAAGGGGGAGCTATAGAAGGAGGAACGGTAGAAGAGGTGAAAATAACAGGAGTCGAAGGAATAGATTTCCAGGTTCGTGCCTCCATAGGCACGGCCTTCAAAATAGCATCTACCCAACCACGAAAATTAGGAACGGGTTCCACATCCCCCATGGTTGCTACAAAAAAGCAAAAAAAGAATGAAATTAGAAAAAGGAGTTGAAATAAAAAAAAAGAAACAGATACGGTAAGGAAGAAACACTTACGTGCAAGGTTCCATTTCTCAAGAAAAGGAATATTTGATTCATCCACCAAATCAACCGTGGGTACCGCAACATAACGGGTGTACCAGCCTCGATCTTTATCATCTTCAGGGCTTACCAAAACCCTTTTACTTCTTGCAGTCAGGGTAAAAACACCATTGCGGAACAGCTTGGGGTGGTAAAGATGAATTAGATGAGAGAAGGTAAAATCAACATCAGCCTTTACCGATACATACCTTATACAAGCTACTACTCTCCATACGAGAGGGCCAACTTGAGCCAAACAAATTTTGAAAAAACGACAAAAATCGAGTATGACTGAGTCGATAGCAGGAATAAATCCCAAAGTAAAGGGATAAGTATAAACAGAGGAAAAACCAATCCTATAAGAAGATATTCTCTGGTTTGGGTTAGGAATAACTATATGAAGGTCATCTCTCCAACGACAATCTTTTCGAACAGTGGAAATTAAGGGTTCAGTAATTAAAGAAGGATAGGTGTCAGCTCTCTCTAACTTAATTACTTGGTCACGAAGGGATTCTTTATCATGCTCGAAAGATAAGTCGGTTGGCACTATTTCTTCGACCAAAGGTTCTTGAATAGACTCAGAAGATTCTTTGCCTTTAGAAGAAGATCTATTAGTGAAAGAACCTCTAGAAATAGTGTCAGAGCTAGAAGAAGGAGTGATGGAACCAGAGGTACCACCACAAATGGATCCTAGGCCACGAAGCCTACCTCCTCTTCCTCTTCTGTGTCTCACAGGGGCATTGGGGAAACTGTCAAGAATTGGGACTCTCCTAGGGTTGGGATTTGAAGATGACATGGTAGAAAGATGTGAACAGAGAAAGATGTGAACAGAGGAAGAAGTGAATAGGAGTAAATAGTGAAATATTAGGTAAAAATTTGTGGAAGAAGGGTTAAGTTTATATATAAAAGCGACCGTCAAAGACTAAGAAGTGTAATAATGGAAAGCCTATAATAAAGGCAACTATCACTTCGTGAATAGTGGAGTTGAAGAAGCCTTGAAAAAAGGCTGCAGAATTGCAGAGCTAATGAGAAGGTGACACGTATGCAATGCATTAAATAGAAAAGACAACTGAAGCGTTAGTACTGTCATAGCATTGATTATGGCAAAAATTCCCTTTTAATGAAGATTCACTTCCCAAATATTTAATTGATAAATAAATGAAAAGTGGGGGGACTATCTGTATTGGGAAAAAACTGAATTTAAATATTGAAGATGACGTGTCATGACACGTAGACCGGTCAAATAGTCAAAGCGTGGTATCAGTTAGAAGGCACGAGCAACAACAGATGCGGGAGAGGAGATACTTAAAGGCACGAGCTATTATTCAGATGAAACTAGACTCGTACCTGTTCGAGTCATTTAAAGCTCGAAGATCAGAAGGAATTGAAGACATGAATCTGATAGTGTAAAAGAGTCCAAATTCAACATTAAATGCCAAATACGTTAGAGAATTTGTATTTAATAGGAATGATTGAGTAACGTTTCTTTTAATGTCATTTATTGCTCGTAATTGCCTCATTAAGACAAAAGGCATTACACTTTCTCTTAGAATTAACTATAAAAGGAGAAAGTCACAACATCTGTAGGACACGAAATATCATTGCGATTATACTGAAATATATACTTATTCATTGCTTTATTGTTGTTCTCGAAGTCTCTCATTTCTTGATTATCAGTAACCCGATTTCTCTCTTAAATTCTAGCTTTAACCAAATATTCAGTTTTTTGGTTAAACAGTGATGATCTCATAATTTATATTTGTTAGCATGCCATAAAATTAGTTAGTTGGTATAAAACTTTGATAGCATGCTTAAAATTATGTGAAATAATATTTTTTCAAGATTGTAAGACATGAACTAGTCTTAGTAACTCTTGAATTTTTTTTTGAGAATCATAATATATGTAAAGGTGTACATATATTTGTTTGATTAGGGAAAGAGATCAAACGGTTTAAAGTGTTATAATGGTTTAGTTGGAAAATCATTTTCTACGCCCGTTATGGAGAATAAAATCTTCCTGATTTTCTACTCCTGCTTCGAGATCAAAATCTGCGTGATTTTTACTCGTTCGTTGAGATTAAAGTCTTTGTGAGTCTAAGTGACTTTATACTTGTTTTGGAGATTAAAATCTTAGTGATTTTCTACTCCAATTTATTATTCGGTTTGAAGATTAAAAACTTCACCGTCTATTAAATTTGATTGTGTCACAAATTACAAGGTTTGAAGATTAAAAACTTCACCATTTATTAAATCTAGTTGTATCAGATGTTACTCGGTTTGAAGATTAAAAACTTCACCGTTTATTATTCTGAATGTGTCATATTGGTTTGAAGATTAAAAACTTTACCATTTATTAATTCTGGCTCTATCGTGACACAAACAACAGTTCTTGTGGTTGGCTCAAAAACGTAATAGGGGCGTCGAATATGAATTTTCTTTTGAAGAAATATGTTTGGAGTATAAAATTATTCACCAAACGATCACCCCTTAGTTACCGCAATCTAATAGATTGCGGAAAGAAAGAATAGAACGTCAAAGGAGACAATGAATGCCTAGTTGATAAGTTCTGGTTTACCCAAAACTTGTGGGGGGAAGCTATGCTTACAACTTACCGAATACTCATTCACGTACCCCATAGCAAGACACATTCCATTCCATATAAAAGAAAATGGAAAAGAAGAAAATCTCACTTGAAATATTTCCAAGTGTGGGGGGTATTTGGGTAAAGTGTAAGTTCTTAAACCCAAAAGGATAAAAATCGGATCGAACACCGTTGATTCCGTTTGATAAAATATGCAACAAATAGTAAGGCATATCATTTTTCGATTCATAAATCGTAAAATCCCGATATTCATATTAATACGGTTATCGAATCAGATAATGCTGAATTCTTTGAGAATATTTATCCATATAAAAAGGAATGTGAATCGTCTAGTAAAATATCTAAGCGAAATCGGGAAGAAGCAAAGGAAAGTATGTTGAATTAGAAAATTTCAAGATGTAGTAAACGTCAAAGGATAACTACTTTCTTTGGACCGGATTTTCTGACATTCTTGTTGGAAAATGAGCCTCAAACGCTTAAAGAAATATTGTCTTCCTCGGAAGCACAATATTAGAAGAGGCAGTCAATAGTGAGATAGAATCCATATTAAGTAATCATACTTGGGAATTGGTTGATCTTCCTCCAGGAAATAAACCTTTGACTTCTACGTGGATTTTCATAAAGAAATGAAAGTTGATGGTACTATTCAAAAATATAAGGTAAGATTAGTTGTCAAATGATTTAGACAACGAGAAGGTCTTGATTATTTTGATACATACTCACCGGTAACGAGGATTACATCTACTCAGGTGCTAATAGCGTTAGCCGCCGTGTATGGCCTTAAAATCCATCAGATGAACTTAAAGACAACCTTCTTAAATGGAGATTTGGAGGAAGAAATTTATATGGAACAACTTGAAGGGTTCGTGGTTCCCGGAAAAGAAAAGAAGGTGTGTCGACTTGTTAAGTCACCCAAACAATGACATGCGAGATTTGACCAAATAATATTGTCAAATGGTTTTAAAAATTAATGAGTGTAAACTAATGTGTTTACATTAAGAATACTTCAAGTCATATAGTCATTATTGATTATATGTAGATGATATGTTGATGAAATATTTAAATGTGAGGGATTTTAGCTTATGCATGAAAAAAGCCAATGTTAGACGTAATGTCTAAATGATATAATTTTTGAACCCCATTGATATAGTAATTGTTAAATTCATCAGTTGTTTAGTCTCAATGAAGACTAGTTGATAGAAACTACTAATTTAGAAGTTGGTCACGTGCCTTTCTCGAAAGATCATTTTCTTTATTGAAAAATTTATATTGTTTTGTTCTTTTATGAAATGATGTCACTTTGAAGGTTGTGACTTTTCATAGAAAGATACGTCTGTACGTTTTTGTATGGATATGACCGTTCATGAACGAATGTATTAATATGTTGGTCTATAATGAGGTGAACCAACCGATGAACATGACCAAAATCCATTGCAAGTTGGATTTGTTTCATAAATGAAGGTGCTGTAACTTGCATATCATATAGACGTATGAATAAATAGCATACAAATGCTTGAAAATGACGGAGTGATTGATAAATGTGTAATATATTAAAAGGTTGTGGTCACAACTGATGGCAATCATTCCAGCTGTTGTTATAATATACTATTACTACATTAAGTGTAGTCAATAATATGATATGCAATCAAGTCAAGACGTATTAGTCTACAACATAAGGAAGTTTGCATTGAACGTTCATGACAATGAAACGAGTTTTGAAGTATACTCCAAATTATGTTTTGCACTACAATAAGTATCCCGCGATAATAGAGGGGTATAGTGATGAAAATTAGATCACCGGTTCAACCGATTCTAAACAGTCGGTGGATGAGCGATGTATTGGAAATCGTCCAAACAAATGTGCATTGATCGATCTACAGTGGAGGCTGAGTTTATAGCCTTAGACAAGGCCGGTGAAGAAGCTGAATGGCTCCGGAATTTCTTGAAAGATATTCTATTTTTGCCCAAACTTTTGGCACCTATATGTATAGATTGTGATAGTCAAGCGACAATAGGAAGGGCTGGGAGCGTTATATATAACGGAAAGTCTCGTCACATAAGACGGAGACATAGGACCGTTAGACAACTACTTTCTAGTGGAATTATCACAATTGATTATGTAAAATCAAAGGATAATGTGGCGGATCCGCTTACAAAAGGCCTAACTAGAGAGGGAGTTGAGAAATCATCTAAGGGAATGGGACTATGGCTGAGGACAAGTCATCATGGCGATAACTCTACCTAGATTTTTGGAGGTCCGAGATCTAGGTTCAAGGAGCGCAAACAAAGTTATGCATGACCGGTTCAATATTGTCAAATATAATATTTTAGTCCATTCTCGTGATGAAGACAATGTTCAGTAACATGGATAAAATGTTAAGACATTTTTAATGGTTTCTAAGTTTGATACAGGGTATATCAAATAGTGTATCTACGGGATAACACGTTTAGGAATCACCTATGTAAGTGTGAAGTGTAAGCCGCTTCAAGGAGAATTCTGTAAGGCCAGTTCTCTACGCACTTATGAACCAGGTGGTGTTCATGGCTGAAACGAACATAACAATGAGAACCAAAGACGGTTAAGGGTTGATTGTGTGACTTATGGTTGTCTAGGTATACACCAAAGCTCGACGGTTCAAAGATATCAAATCTACCGATTGACCGAGTATATCCGACATAAGTTCACTACGGAAAGTTCAAAGGGAAACCTACTTATCCAGATGCGATTAATCCTTACATGCGAATCACACAGCATTTTCATGCATATTTTTCACATATGTCCATTCCCCATTCATGTGGGGGATTGTTCCGTTTTTTCTTTAAAGCGTGTGAATGGAAAATGGAAGAGGCACCTTTTGGATTGCACCTCTCCATCTCACCCTTCCTTTGTCTATAAATTTAGAGGCTTGGCCTCATTTTTAAGATATGAAAAAAAATCTGAAAATTTCTCCCCTCTTTTCTATTTGCATTATTTTTCAAATAAACATAAGTGTCAAGTGTGATTTGCCCCGTCTGTTGAGTTCGATGAAATTCTGTAATTTCGATTGCCAGTATTGCAGAATAGTTATTCCTTTCTATCCTGGGAGGAATTAATCCGAAACCTTGGGCAACAGTAAGGGGATTAAATTCCTTAAGGACACACAAGCAACTTGTGGGCTCGGAATTATTTTTTCTGTTTTTTTTATTAAACTAATGTTTCTCTACTTCTCTGATTTTCTGATTTTGAACACAGTAATACTAACAGGTGTCACTGCCACTAGTCACTATTTGTTACCATCATCAGCAACGACCATTACCACAACAACCATCAATTACTATTGACCATTACCACCATCAGCCACCACTATATATCACTAATCACCGTTACTAGGCACCACCTCCATCAACCACTATTGTTAACAACTACTTCTATCTGCCTTCACCTCTAACTACTATCTACAACCACCACCATCAGCCAACACTACCACCATTCACTACCCCAGTTGACACTCACAACCGCCACGGTCAGCCATTATCACCACAAATTACCATATATATTTTAAAAAGTACTTTATTAATATAGCATTAGATTAATTAGTATTTTATATTGAATCTATAATATTAATTTACAAAAAAAAAATTATACATTCAGATGCTGAGAAAATAAATAGTATTAATTATTTAGTATTCAGTTCTTAATATAACATCTTAATATTCAAATGTATATTAAGACTCAGATGTCTAAATTTTAATGCACATCTTAATATTCATATGTGTATCCAAATAAAGACGTCTTAATCTTAATAGATACAAATGAGGCCTTAGTGTATAACCGCCACACCGATCATTCGGGGGGAGGCGGGACATTGTGAGGTGGGTAGTTTATTTGGAACGGATGCCTCTGAAAAAGTAACGGAGGTGTGATGATTAAACTTAGATTAAATATATAAAAACAGCAAACTGAAAAGAAAAAAGAACTTTTCTCTTTCCTTTTGTTTTTCAAATGAAACATTCAATAAATTTTGAGCTATAACAGCATCACTATCCATCTTTATGAACTTTGACTTTCCATAATTATGTCAACTATGGACAGCCTAGTGATCTACTGGTCATGATTTGAATGACGGTGCCAAAAACTCAAATTCAATTGCTTCTTTCTTACTATCACATCAATTAGGCTATAACATTAAATGCATGGCTACTTTAGATTTAAAGATTTTATGTTGGGAACGCGATTAGTTAGGTCTTGAACTTATATAGTCCTGAATGCCGTATCTAATTCATTTATGCTATGTCAACTGCATCATACATCACTGAAATTTCCATGCAATATGTTAATGTGAATAACAAACGTTTACTAGATACTTATGTTAAGTCGTACCAATTAAAAACAAAGGAGTAGTGGTCATTTGAATTTGTATTGGTTTGATTTCAAAATTTTAATGTAACACGTAAAGATGTTTGTACATGTGAATTTTTTATAAATCATTTTTTTCTCACAGAATATTTAAAATATGAGTTTTGGATTAGTTTCGGTGTTTGGTTGACGAGTATAACTGCAAATACGTTCATTAACGAAAAACGTGAAAGATAAATTTAATATTGTGTACAATTTTTGCGTATTAAAACCTGACAATAATGCATAAATAATGAAAGTTTGATTGGAAAATGCAACAAAATTTGTCAAGTGTAGAATTCTACTTATGGTCATTTTATATTGAGATATTTGTCATGTTGTCCCTGTATCTTTGGCGAAAGATGCATTTGCTTATCAATGTTTTAAAACTAATTAAATAAACGAAATCCTTTATATTAAACAAATGCAAGCAAATGTTTTAAAAGCATACCTACCATGTTGAGGAAATCTGTAACTCTTAAAATAGTTGTCTCTTTGACATCATCACTCCCTTTTTTTGTTAGCTCCATTATTGCTACATCCACCCCCATTTTCCTCTATGGTCACCTTAAAGGGATCTATATTTGGCTTGTGACATTTATATGGTAAAAAAACTCAGAGACAGCTCAACTACAATAGTGGCCTAAAGCCAAAATTATTAATGAGGCCTTAAACTTTTGTTTATCTTGTTTTTTGGGATTCAAATTTGTTTATTAATATTTATGAGATTATGTCAAAGTTTCAGTTGATTTCATTTGCTTTTTTGAGTTTTGATCAATTCATATTTTCTAGCTGATACTCTAAATTCTAGCTAGTGTATAACAAAAAATTAATATACTATATAGAAGATATCATGTTGAAAGATAATAAAATATTATAACAATAAAATCTTATTCCAGAAGTTATAACTTAATATTCCCCGTGTCTCAATTTATGTGACACTTTTTATTTTCGAGATCCAAACTTCTTAATTTTGACTGTGCATTTAGATATAGAATCTTTAAATTTTTTAAAATAAAACTTACATACCTGAAAACTATATAAAAGTACTATAAGTCACAAAATTAATTATTTACAATATTTAAAAGATATATAAATAAATACGATCAAAACATAATTCATTTCTCTCAAAATACGAACACTGTCACATATATTGGGATGAAGGGAGTAATTGATATCAAGATGAATCAGCTTTTTTTGTTTACTTCAATACTTTAAAACTTTCAAAAGAATGAAATAAAATATAAAATTAAGCTATAAATTACTACATAAAAATTTTGGGGCACTCAAAAGCTTGGAGCCTAAAGCAAATGCTTTATTTGCTTGGCCCTTCAGCCGCCCCCGGAAAAACCTAGGAGAAGTATTGAGGTTTATTGCGTCATACAAGACAATTATATAAGTATATAGCCTAAAATCTAAAATGGAAAAGGGCTAGATTTACCCTTTTACTATTGAAAGTAAACTACATTTACCCTCCATTTTATTTTTGTATTATTTGTACCTCTATCGTTGTACTTTAATATTCAAAACCCCAGTTGTTAGTTAAATATTCAGAAATTGGAAATTACATGCGGCACCCCTAATTGCTCTAAAAAGACGTCCGCCTCACTTCAATGCTCAACAATTTGTATTTAAAACCAATTATAGGTACTTTAATTTTACAAAAATTCTCAAGATTTCATACTTATGACTATACTAATACATATAATTATTAAATCAAATGAGAAAGATTCATGTCAATAAGATATGTAGTACCAATGAGGAAAAGCAAAAATAGGTATCAGTTGCGACTGAATTTTAATTCCACTTAGTTGGCATTACTATGTTAACATGCAGGAAAAGAGGAAAAAGTAGACGCATCGATGAACTGGGCTTTACGCCATGTCTGTTGACAGTAGAAGCTCCGAGAGGAAAAAATCAGATATTTTTGTATGTCCAAAAATGAATAGAATCCGTCTATTACATATACATGGGCTTCACTATTTATAGTGACCCAGAAAGAATACAAAGATGAATGGACTAACCCCACTAATTCTAATCTGTACATTTGGGCCCAAACTATAAATACAAAAATACAAAAGAGCAAAAAATACTAGGCCCAAAGTTTTACCCAGCATCTAATTTTTCAATTCTAACAGCCCCCCTCAAGTTGGAGGGTGACAAAACCCCCAACTTGCGAGTGTGTAAGTGATGAGCAGGACCAGGTAGAGCTTTTGTAAGTAGATCAGCAGGTTGAGAGGCACTAGGAGTGTGAACCAGAGAAATCAGCCCATCTCCAAGCTTGGCACGTACAAAATGACAATCCAGCTCTATATGTTTTGTCCTCTCATGGAAGATAGGATTTTTTGCAATGTGAAGGGCAGCCTGGCTATCACAAAATACAGGGACAGGAGAAGAAATGAGCACACCAAAATCAGATAACAACCGAGACAGCCAAGTAACTTCAGCCACTGCTTTACTCATAGCTCTGTACTCAGCCTCAGCTGAGGAAAGGGAAACCACAGGTTGCTTTTTGGATTTCCAACCCACCAAGCTACCTCCAAGGAAGATACAAAACCCAGTGACTGATCTCCTACTGTCAGGGCAAGAGGCCCAGTCACTATCACAGAATACCTGTAAAGACATAGCAGGATCATTGTTGAAAAAAATCCCAGACTCAGCTGAACCTTTGAGATATCTGAGAAGATGAAGAGCAGCCTTCATATGTGGTATGCAAGGATGCTGCATAAATTGGCTCAAATGCTGTACTGCAAAACTGAGGTCAGGCCTTGTATGGGTTAGAAAATTCAGCTTGCCTATGAGACTCCTATACTCTTCAGGTTTAGGCAAAAGTGCACCTTCCTTGGCCTTCAATTTCACATTCAATTCATGTAACAGGAGTACATTCAAGAGAGTGAAACTCATCCAAAAGATCATGAATAAACTTCTTTTGGTGCAGCAGAACCCCGAAAGAAGTATAGTGAACTTCAATACCAAGAAAGTAGTTAAGGAGACCCAAATCCTTGATCTTGAACTGATCATGAATGAAGTTTTTTAGGGCAGAAATTTCTGATAAATCAGATCCAGCGAGGATAATGTCATCTACATATACAGCCAATATAACCAAAGAATCCCCAGAACCCTTAGTGAAGACAGAATAGTCATTAAGAGAATGCATATACCCTCTGGAGGATAAGGCTTGAGACAACTTTGCATACCATTGTCTAGAAGCTTGCCTCAATCCATAAAGGGATTTCTGGGAATTTCCATTTATAAAATCTAGTTTGTTCCTAATTGAGAGTGCAACAAGAATATTGCGCCTCCAACTACCATATCCTGTTCCATCAAACGGAGTGGAGACTAACGAGGTTCCCAAAACATCTGATGGATGAACATAGAGAGGGTGACATGGATGAGTATAATCATCCTCATGGAAAACAGTGCGAGAAATAGCAGGAGTTGAAGATGACTCAGGAGTACCGTTGGTCATGTTATCAGGTTGACAATCAAAAACAAATCTATATAAAAAAACTAGATCATGCAAGAAGAAATGCAAGGAATTGGTGAAGTATGAGCTTAGTGTTACCAATCTCCTTCGCAACCGGAAAGAGTTACAGCCTTCAACCAGGAGAACACCTCAATATCAACCGCCATCCTAGAATCCGACATAAGCAAAACCCTAATTTCAGTCGAAGACCTCGAATTCGTCTGAAAATGAGATTCACTGCTTTTATGCACTGGAGAAGATGATTGAACACAATTTTGAAGAAAAAACGAGCGAAAAACAGCACCAAACCACGAATCTTCAAAAATCGAAAGGACGAACGAAATGTGTATAAAATCAAGTGTAGAAAGCGAGTGTGAGATCAATCGAATCCTCAGCACGAGACTAAGACGGATCTCGGCTCTGATACCATGTTAACATGCAGGAAAAGAGGAAAAAGTAGAAGCATCGATGAACTGGGCTCTTCGCCATGTCTGTTGACAGTAGAAGCTTCGAGAGGAAAAAGTCAGATATTTTTGTATGTCCAAAAATGAATAGAATCCGTCTATTACATATACATGGGCTTCACTATTTATAGTGACCCGGAAATAATACAAAGATGAATGGACTAACCCCACTAATTCTAATCTGTACATTTGGGCCCAAACTATAAATACAAAAATACAAAAGAGCAAAATATACTAGGCCCAAAGTTATTACCCAGCATCTAATTTTTCAATTCTAACATACTAAATTAAATATATTACCAACCAAATTATACAGTCAGACTTCTTTATAACATCATCCTTATATAACAGTCATTTACTATAAAAGCCAAGTTTTCTTCAGAACCGATTTTTTAAATTATATTTTATCTCTCTATAACAACTTTTTACCTATAACAGCAACAATCATATTTACAACAGAACGTTTGTTGAAAAATTACCCTCTATACAACCATATAGAATCTTTAAGATTACTAATTATAATTCTAAAAATATGCACACAATCTTTTCCATTAAATAAAGTTCCTATCTTGGGTAAGATATAAGATTTTAAGATTGCACATGATATCTTTTTCATTGGATAAATTCCAAAAAATATTTATATAGAAAATTTAACTGTTAAGCTCTTAAATTGTATTCAAGGAAAAACTATTGGATAACTTTTTGACGAAAATTTGCCAATTCAAGTGTTATATCGCTAGTAAGAGAATGAAATCTACGAAACAAGCTAAAATTACACAGTTCTTCTATCAATCTTGAAAAACAAAATTATACTTTAGGTAGCATTAAAATGTCTGCCTCGGAGTTTAAATCTTTATACCTTTTAGTTATGAATTTATTAATAATATATTAGTTTTCTTTAATATTTAACTAGTGAAATATGCATATCTTTTAAGATTTTAAATTTGAATAATTTTCTTATCTTTTATATGTAACATGAAAAAAGGAAAAATAATTGATTTTTGAATAATTTTTATCTATAACAACCAAAAAATATTTAAACGCCAAATGTTGTTATCAGTGTATAACAACCATTTACTATAAAAATCAAATAATATCAGAACAAACGAGGTTGTTATAGAGAGGGTATGACTGTATTGCTTGGAACCTGTATACTATATGTTGAATTGTGATCTCTTAGCAATTTTTTTTAAAATTTATAATTCCATCATTATGATGGAGGGGTTAAGGCATGACTCCAACCTGTATATTTACCAAAAATCATAATTACACGGAGGAGTACATAGACCTTGGCCTCCATAGCAGTGTGCAATAGGAATGCATTCAACCTATGATACAAAAGAGTGCAAAAATGTCTAGTTTGGATCACAGCTAGGTTGAGCATCGTAGGATATTTCGTATAAAAAGGAGAAAAGAGGGAACTTATGATTATGTGATGTCATTGATAACAAACTTGTTTCTCTTCTGTCTAACTAAAGTTAGGAATCCTATCTCGTAACTTCAATGAGGCTCTGACATTGGAAAGTAAGGAAACAACCTCATTGAAGATAGCATCTATCTTCGATTCTTCTCCCAAATTGGCCAGCCCTTCAGCAGAATTATTGCTCTCTCTCAAAGTGTGACAAAAGATAAAATTAGCATTCTTGACCAAGGTATGAATCTGGCCTATTATGTCATTAAGTCTCCAGGGAAGTTTACTGATCCTCTTGATTAAATTGAGAATAATCATAGAATCAAATTGAACAATCACATTGGTAAGTCCTTTGGTAGTACACAATTTTGATACCTCTCATCATGGCTTTCGCTTAAGCAATATTGTTACTACATACCCGATAGAATTCTGCGAATTCACTAATTAAATCACCATTGTGATCTCTAATAACTACCACCACTAGCAGATCCTGGATTACCTTTACTACACCCATCGACATTGAGTTTTACCCAATCTGGTGGAGGTTTATGCCAGAGAACAACCTGGTAGTGAATAGAAGGGTATACCATGTCAATTCTATTACATGAATCACACCACAGTGTAGGGAGACACACATCTAGAAATTTAGTTTCAATGGTCATAGTGATCATATTGATCACATGGTGGATAATGACCTCGTGGGACATCTTCTTGCCATCAAACCTCGTAGAGCATCGGTTCTTCCATATCTACCAAAAGATGATTGTAGGCATGCATTGCAAAAAGGTCTTGTGAATATCATTCTTGGGCTTAGTCAACCACCATTTCATCACTCTATGCCTTACCTGACTCTGGACTACCCTGATACCACAGGAATTGCAAAAGAATGCCCATACTAGGCTAGCAATCTGGCCATAACTAAAAAGGTGGTCAGTGGACTCCTCAAAATGATTCGTGGAGCAACAATTACAGATTGAGGGCAAGTTAACTCCAAATCTTTTAACTGCAATGTCTATTGTCACCTTATCCATGAGGACTCTAAACATAAAAAAGGAGACTTTAAATGGGAGACGCTTTTGCCAAATACTCTTGCCAGAAAGAGTAGTTCCTTTCTTAGTTCTCAGGGCTTGCCAGGCAGACTTACACGTAAAATTCCTAGAAGGATCCGATATCCATATTGGTCTGTCCTGATTATTGGTATTGAATGGGATGGTAATGGATTTGACCACATGAAGAGGAAGAAATTTCATCAATTTTCTTTCATTCTAGTTATCATGTAAAAAGAACTCACTTTCTTTTAGGAGTTCTGTTATTTTGAGCCAAGTAAGTTAAGGGCCCAAACTCAGACCATGAGTCCCACCAGAAGGATAGCTTTCCTTCTCCAAGACTCCAGGTGTTAGTTTATATGAGTCCACCAAACTACAGAGTACCTGGTCCTATATCAGTTCCCTTAGTGTTAACTACTAAAACAGTGGGTAAATGAGACACGGGATTTTTACGTGGAAAAATCCCAACTCAAGGGAACAAAAATCACGACCTATACTTGTAGGCTTTCAACTTAACTAACTTGTAAACACACTATTACACGCCACTTTGTAATGACTCTATTACAAAGACTTCAACTATTCTAACTTGTGATACACTTACCACAAGCCACTTTGTCATTCACTAGTTATAAAGACTTTAACTTATGCCTAACTCTAGTCACAACACAAACTCAGAAGGTTTATGATTTTGAGTTTTCTAAAACAAAGCTTCTAAGAAAGCAAGATAGGAGTTATAATGAAGAACAAACAACAAGATTACAACTCAACTAAGGACACACATAGACTCATTGTGGAACTGATCCTTAGTGGAGTTGTCTTCTTGTTCTTGACACACTTGTGACTTCAATGCTGGATCAGATCTTCAATGCTTGAGAGAATATCACTAAATGCTCAAGTGAGTGTCTTGTTGCTTTTCACCATGTTATTATACTACCAAAGACATCCCAAGGATGATGTCAATTCTTGGTTGGTACATGCCTCTTCCCAATGGGAAGTGACTGCTGCACTGCAGCGTGTACAGTTACAGGCAGTTACTTTCTGCAGTTGCTTTCCAGCTGTATAGTTGACTTTCGTACTGCTGTCAGGGGAACACAAGGGATCAGGTCCCTATCTTGTTTCTCTATTCTCTACACTTGCAGCAGTTCACATTAGTTGGAGTTCAGGCTGGAATCCGTTTATTTGCAATGTGTACCAAGTGTGTCAGGTTCCCTATCTTGTTCTTGACAGTAAGTTTGTTAGATCATCAAAACATAAGGCAAAGACATTGAAAACTCATCAATTTCCCCCTTTTTGATGATGAAAAACTTAGACATTGATAACATATATTTAGAGCAGAAATAACTAGATGAGGTAACAGGAACTTCACAAGTTCCCCTGACTTTATGCTTCCCCCTAATCAGTGTTAATCAGTGTTTCAATTTCAATTATACTTCCCCCTTTTGGCATCATTAAAAATACACAAACAGGAAAACAGCATAAAGAAGTCTAACATAGCTAACTCATGCCACATATGTGCACACAACATGACAGAAAAGAGAAACAAAAGGAAAACAGCATTGTACAAGCAAAAGAAGAGTTGTTTCATTGATAAGAAAATGGACTGATTAAACAGGAGCAGCAATGGTGAAATCCAACATACCATCACAAAAAAAAACATAAAGAAAACAACACCCACAAAACATTATATCATAAGACAACTGGTCATTGAGAGGTTTCTGAGGGGCACTAGAAGAGGGAGACTTGGAGAAGGAGGCAGCAAGGGTTTTGAGAACCAGGTCCATACGGGCATTTGTAGACAACTGCTCTTCAAGTAATTTCGCGTGAAACTCAGCATTTTCCTTGGTCAAGAGGGCAACTTCTTCATGGGAAGAATTAATAGAACCAGGTGCCCTAGCAGCTTGACTAAGCTGAGTTTCCAGTATGGCATTCTGAGCCCTCAACTTCCTGATCTCTTCGGTAGCAGCATTTTGAGCATTGATCAGCTGAGAAATGGTTGAGGTGCTTCCACCAACCTTTTCAACATACTCACACTCTTCCAGAGTGGTTTTGGAGAAGGTTTGCTTGCGGGTGCCCACTTTGGGATTGGCCAAAGGAACCTTGTAGAACTGAAACACTCGAGTGAGGAGAAAGCCATATGGAAGCCCGTGATTACTACCTTTAAAGTTTGCCACCATTTGCATGTGTTCTATCATGATTGCTGGCAGATTGATCGGGGCAAACTTATCAAAAGCCTCCATTAAGACCAGATCAGACTTTGAAGCGATAGACCGTCTCTTAGCACGAGGTAAGAGCACATTATTGACCAGCTCAAAGAGAAGCTGATACTCAGGAAGTAGTGCCTTCTTATGCACCCGTTCCCCCTGCTGAATAGCTTGCTCTTTCATAATAGCTCTCCTAAAGTTAGCTCCACAGGCACCCCTGATTGAGGACATCCCTTCATATGGAACTTGGAGAACTTTCCCCAAAGCTGAAGCGTCAAGCACAATGTCTATTCCATTTACTAGCAAACAAATGTGATCCCCCTCAACAGTGAAGAGAGATGCGTAGAAGTTTTGTACCGCATCTTCATACACCTTAGGCACATCCTCTTGAAACAAATGATCCTATTGTTGAAATTCCACCATCTCCAGAACTTGCCTCATACCTGCCATCTCTGAGATTGCCGGGTCAAACATACGACCCCACAAGACTTTCTGAGTTCTCAATCTCGCGTGCCAAAGATCACTGTCACTGTGTATGGTCTTCTCCCCCACAGTTTCCCGTTTTCGTTTTCTAGACCCTTCAACAAACTTCCCTTTCCGGCTTGCAACCCCCACGGTATCTCCTTCAGACACAGCTTGCTCAACTACAACCTTCTTAGACTTACTGCTACCCTTCACAGATGTTCCACTTTGATTTTCAATAGCTTCATCGGAAGCTCCAACCACAGACTTCTGGATTTTTGTAGATCATTTCACTAAGGAACTAGGTTCCTCTACAGCATCTTCATCAACCTCAACCACTAGAATGCTTTTGTCAGTCACAAATTCCCCCTGTTTCATCAACCTCTTCTTCTTTTTCTTGATACTCCTCTTACTTTTCTCCAAGGCAGACTCGAAAGCCTTTTTCTGCTGCAACCTGGTAGTGGGTCGCTTGGAAGAGGATTCAGGAGTCACTACTGGTTTGCGTATCTTAAATCGCGCGCTGAGAACCATATCATCTTCGTCAACAGGGACCTCACTAGGTGGAATTGATTCCAAGGGCTTAGGATAAATAAGAGGTTCCTGGTTTGTTTCAACTGGAAGAGAATCAGGTTCTCCAACAGGTTTTTCTGTGACCGTTTCATGGACTGGAGACTCGAAGAGTACCAAAGTTCTTTCATCCCCTAGGAATGGAGTTTCTTCCCCCTGAGACTCAGACAAAAGGGAGGCTCCTTCATTTAGAAGACTCTCAGCAGCGATAGCCATGACATTGTGTGCTGCTTCCTTTTCTGGTGACTCCGTGGGAGCCACTAAGTCTAAAATGGAGGAGTTCAAGTACTGATCAGGATCATCCTCAGAGACCTCTGACACCTGAGGGGTAACACTTTCTAAGCGTTCTTTGGTGAGATCAGAAGATGGGGGAGAAATGGGGTTTTCAACACATGGAAGGGAGACAGAGTTTAACGAAGAAGGAAAGGCAATAAGAGATGAGGAGGAAATCGGTGTGGGTGCAGTAGTATTGGGGATAGTGGAAGAGTAGGTTTCTAGGGGTGACGTTAAGGAAGATGGATAAGTGGGAGTGGTGTTGATGGCAGGAGAAGGAAGAGACTGTTCGTTTGCCATTGTAGGAAGATTTGGTAGAGAAATTTGAGTGAGAGAGAAGGGAAGAGGGGATTACAGAGATACAGAGGAGATGAAGGTTCATAACTACTGTGAGAGAGAGGGGGTCTTATGGGAAGAAGGGCTAATAATGGGAGGGGAGAGGAACGGGTTTTGAAGGATTTTGAAACGGCGGTAGGTTTGTGGGAATACGTAACGTGCAGAGGAGGTGAAAGGATTTGAAAGATAAGACGTGATATGTAGACTCTGAAAAGTCGAATGATGTGGCAGTTGAATTAATTTTGTTGCCCTTTTATATTTTGAAAAAGCATGCGAAAAACACATTACTACTAACCTGTGGTACAGGAACCTGGTTCCTGACATGTTTTTGTAAAAGGTTTTTGCAGCTCTCTTTCGCAGTTCAACACTGTACCTTTAGCTTCTATGATCGTCATGCGTGTTTACCTGCAATGGTATAGATGTGAGTTAGGCCTAGTCAGAAAATACTTTAGCCAATTTTACCTGAATGAGACTTTTATGGTCATGTGCGCAGAACCAGGTTCTCACGTAGGTTTAATTAACCCAAGTGCCATCCTATTTCTCTCAAAGTGTTCCCTGCTCAAAGCTTTTGTGAAGATGTCTGCAATTTGATCTTCTGTGCAGCAAAATCTCATACAAATAAGTCCATTTTCCACATTATCTCTGAGACAATGGTGTCTGGCATCAATGTGTTTGGTTCTCTTGTGCTGGACCGGGTTCTTTGCCATGTTAAGAGCGTCTGCTTTAGCTGTTGAGAGAGCCACTAGGTTTTGTTTCCTTGTACCCCATGAGATTAAGCATGACCCAAGAAAATAAGCCATTCCAGATGTGCTCTTCTTGTCCACCAGATAACCTTGTTTCTATCAAATTGATGCAGTTCCTCTTGCATTGATGTAATCCAGTCAGCATCCTTCAAGGCTTCCTTGATATTTTTGGGTTCTATCTGGGATAGAAATGCAGAGAAGACTAGGGAATTTCTGGCTTTTGATCTTGTCTGAACTCCAGAATCAAGGGGGTGATTTTATTATCAAGTGGATGGGAGCTTTTGTGTTTCTAACTTGGGACTGAAGTTTGATTGGTAGAGGAACTGGGCAAATTGGAAGGATTTCCCTGCACTCCTTGTTCTGCTACTTGTGGAGTGCCTTGGACTGCATCTCCAACTCTTTCTTCAGCCTCAGTCGTAGTGATTGGAATACCAGGTTCGTCTTGAGGAGTGGGAGAGGGTGTCGTATTTTCTTCACCTGCTTCCCTCATTTGGCTCATCATGTCAGCCTTGCCATTAGAAGCATCAGATATTTCCCCAGGAACCAAAAGTGGTTCATTGTCTTGATCATCACTATTTCCTTCCTTATTAGAAGAGGGTGTCTCGTTGAACAACACATTGACACTTTCTTTCAAACATTATGTCCTTTTGGTGTAGACCTTGTAAGCTTTGCTTTGTGAGGAATATCCCAGAAAGATTCCTTCATCACTTTTTGCATCAAACTTCCCAAGCTTGTCCTTCCTATTGTTGAGAACATAGCATTTGCATCTAAGGGTTCTCGAATGAGTTATCTTTGGTTTTCTACCATTGAGTAACTCATAAGGAGTTTTGTTCAGGAGGGACCGGATCATGCGCATGTTCACCAAGTAGCACGCAGTGTTTATTGCCTCTGCCCAGAAATTTTTGCTATTCCACTGACAATGAGCATTGTTTGTGCCATGTCATCCAGAGTTCTGTTCTTTATTTCAACAGCACCATTTTGCTGTGGAGTCCTTGGAGCTGAGAAGTTGTGAGTAACCCCATTTTCATTTCAAACTCATCAAATTTTGCGTTGTCAAATTCTGTTCCATGGTCAGATCTGATGCAGGCTACTTTCAATTCCATCTTCACTTGGATTTTCTTGACAAAGGCCACAAATACCTCGAAAGTCTCATCTTTTGTCCTAAGAAACAATGTCCAATTGAATCTTGAATAGTCGTCCACAATCACAAAGATATACTTCTTTTCACCATGCTTGGTATTCTCATAGGACCATACAAATCCATATGAAGGAGTTCGAGTGGTTTTGATGTGCTGACATCCTTCTTGGGCTTAAAGGATGATTTCACATGTTTTCCTCTAGTACATACATCACACACTCCGTGTTCTTTGAACTTTGAATTTGGAAGACCATGGACCAGGTCCTTTTTTATCAATTTATTCAGAAGTGAGAACTTTGCATGCCCCCAATCTTCTATTCCAAAGCTCCGCATCATTATCAACTGCCTTCAAGCAGCTCATATCGCCAGCTTGCAGAGATTCAAAATCAGCAACATAGATGTTCTTGTCTCTTTTGGCTACGGGAACCACTTCATCTGTTACCAGATTTATAACTGTGCATACCTTAGACACAAACTCTACTTTATTTCCTTTATCGTAGATTTGAGAGACACTCAAGAGACTATACTTCAGGCCATCCACATAGTACACATTTTCAATTGAGTGTGAAAGAGACTTTCCAACCTTTTTGACACCAAGAATGTACCCCTTCTTTCCATTTCCAAAGGATACATTCCTTCCTTGCAGGGCTTTCAGTGAGAGAAAATCCATGGTGTTTCCAGTCATGTGCTTTGAGCATCCACTGTCCATGATCCATTGCAGTCCGCTTCCTCTCACTGTTCCCTGCACATATAAATTATGGGTTAGATTTAGGAACCCAAACTAGTTTGGGTCCCTTGTAGTGAGGAAAAGGGTGGATAAGAGCTTTCTTAGTCCATGCAGGCGATATGCAATTTTTGCGAGTGGTACCTGGTCCCCCTTCTAGTAGTCACTTTTTCAGCAAACACTTTGTTTTTCTGAACGAATTTAACCCTGGCCTGGCAATTTTCTTTGAAGTGCCTATTGTTCCCACAGTGGGTACAAAGCCAGTTATCGGGAATAGTGACGTACTTGCTGTGAGGGTTGTAACGAGTTTTCTCCTTTTGGAACCCGATTCCCTGCCTGTTTCCACTATTGTTGAGGTACATGGCAATGACGGCTTTTGAGGACCAGGTCCACTTAAGAGATTTTTCAAGGTCAATTTGTACTTTCTCCAATTCAGCTTGAAGTTGCCTATTTTTCTCCAGTTCTCCACATAGACTAGTTTTAACATCATTTAATTCCTTTTCAAGCTTGATGTGTGTCTCACTAGCTACTTCTTTCCCTTTCTCAATACTTGCATGCCTAAGTTCTGATTTGAGTCCCTCAATAGTTTCATCAAGGTCAGTGATTATCACCAAAAAGTCATCCCTCTCTTGCTCAGTAGCTGCAATTTTCTCTTCTAGAGTATGCTTTTGATTGCTAAAGCTTTCTATGGTTTCCTTCAAGTCAACAACCACTACCATCAAGTAATCTCTCTCATTTTCTACACTATTTATTTTTTCAGTTAGAGCTTCTTTTTCTTTTTCAAGATTGGCTATGGTCTCATTTAAATCAACTACACAGACCACCAGATCATCTCTAGATTATTCAGCATCTCCTAGCTCTATGGTCCAGATATCATTATCATTAATAAGGCTATAATATGCATCAATTAGAACATTTTCTAATGACATTAATTTCTTAGAAGAGTAAGACTTCAGATTTTTCTGAACATCCCTGAAATTTACCTCATCATTTTCGTCCTCTTCATCATCATCAGACTGAGCCATCAGTACAAACAGTGAGTCATATTCCTTTGCTTCATTTTCCACTGCCATCATGGGGCTGTTTCCTGAATCCGGTTTCCTTTCTGATTCACTGGAGGAATCTCCTATGCAGCTAGGGCTTGCTTCACAACATTGTCAGCTGCACTTTTTCGACTGAATCGTTTGTCAGGGACTGGGTTTCTTTTTGCTCCTTTGTCAGTGTTGTTTTTGTAATGCTCTTGTTTTAGAAATGGACAGTCCTTGATGAAATTCCCTGGCTTTCCACACTTGTGACACAGATCATAGTTCCTTGGCTTACTTGAACTGCCCCTTTTTGGTATACCACCATTTCTTCGAACCATCTTTTGAAACCTTTTAGTAAGATAGGCCATATCACTATCTTCTTCACTTGAGTCACTGTTTTCACCCTTGAGCACCAGGTTCTTCTCCTTCTTTGGCTCTCTTCTTTCACTGTCTTTCTTTCTTTTCATCTCGTATGTCTTCATATTTCCAATCAGCTCATCCATGGTTAGAGTTTGCAAATCCTTAGCTTCAGTGATAGCATTCACCTTACTCTCCCAAGAGCTAGGTAAAACGCTAAGAACTTTCCTAACAAGCCTGTTTGTGGGAATGATTTCTCCAAGTGAATGAAGCTCATTTATGATAGATGTGAATCTAGTGTGCAAATATTGTATAGACTCATCATCTTTTATTTTGAAGAGCTCATACTCGGTGGTGAGCATGTCAATCTTGAATTGTTTAACCTGAGTGCACTACTGAAAAATTGGTCTACTGTAACGGTTAGAAAACTATTCCCACAGACTGTTAAACCGTTACCATAGGTATGTTGGAACGGTTTACAACCCGTTACATCAGCCCCCATGCCCAAAGGTCTATTGGAACGGTTCTTGCAACGGTTTGCATCGTCGTACCTATAGATACGCCTATCGCAACGGTTTTTCCCTTCTCTATTAGAACGTTTATTTTTTTCAATTGGAACGGTTTAAACCGTTACTATATTGTTTATACAACGGTTCTTAACCGTTACCATATTATTTAAAGCAATACTTATGTAAGCTATTGTTACGGTTATTTATAGATATAGCAACGGTTTTTTTAAGCTACCGCAACGGTTATATTTGTTTTTGCAACGGTTTATAGATCAATTTGGAACATTTTATAGGACCTATTGCAACGGTTTATATTGTCGACTGGAACGTTATTTGTGTCCTATTACAACGGTTCTGGAAGGCTATTGTGTCAATTCAGTTAAAACCAAAATATAGCACATGTTACAATATATATATATATATATATATATATATATAGACACACACACACACATCATAAAATGAGACTATTAATAATAATATAAAATTATCCATAAAGCAAATGTTCTACCCAAGTGCATAAGTTTAGTACATTTCAAGAGAGTAAGTAAGTTCCAAAAATATTGATAACAAAAGATTCCTAAAACATTCATCTATAACAATTCAAAATTCTATCTCAAGTTGATCTTCTTCATCATCTTCTTGATCTTCTTCACCTACAAAAGAGGATAAATAAAGTTATTAATAGTTAGACAATAGAAGAAGCAACTTACAAATTCAATAGAACCAAAATTATGGAGGGATCACGAGGGTGGCGCATGACATCAAGGCCAACAACAGGCGGACGAACCCAAATCTTACCTTCTGGAAAAAGAAAATCAACTGTGCATAAAGATTCAAACTCTTTGGCTTTAAAGGTAATGCCTTCTAGTTTAACCAAATTTATTAGTTCTCAAATATACAGTACCAGCCAAAGGTTTGTTTGTTGAATGACATGATCCTAGTATTGTTGGTTTAGTATGAATAGATGGAGAAAAGATTAGCAAAAGGATGAGTGTCCCATAACAGATGCTAGAGAAAGGAACAACTCCCCAATGAAAATGAGATTTGACCCAATATTGCAGGGCAACCGAGACAAAATACTGGCAAGATGCACATGAAAATGTCATCAAAATGATATTCAAAACTACAGGAGAATACGAGGGATAAAAGGAAGGAAGATTAGTGGATTAACATTAAAATTGGATGGTTCTGCAAAAATTTATGACACTTGTTGGGCAGGCCTTGTGTTTGTTAGTTATGGATACTTTATATCCACCAAATCCTAGACTTCACCAAGGCAGAGGTTGAATCAACAGCTGAAGCATTTTGCATCTATCCAGAACTTGACCATTTTGCATCTTCTCTAAATGCGTCACTACTGTTTTCCATGTGCATTATTTTACTTGTTTTTTTAATTCGTTTGGCCCTAGAGGAAGATAGTTAAATTTTACTTCCTAGTTTGGTTCTCGTGAAGCTAAATATGACAATAATAAGTAATGTTTCTTCTGTTCCATTTGTAGGTTGACTTGGTGGGCAATTGACCAAGTGTTAAAATAAATGGATATCTATTTTCTTGATCGATCCAACTTGAAAATAATACATTAAGCTTCCTGAGCTATTGAGCTATCTATCTTCTGAATCAGTTTATTGCATTTTTATAGATAACGGTTGAGACAGGTCTTATAGGGAGGCAGGCTATTGGGGCAGTTACAGTTACAGATGGAGAAACTGTAAGTTGTTTTCCTCTATTCACAACCTTGTGTTGATGGAGGATTGTTGCATCCAGCTTCCTATCCAATAAGAGAATACCAGTCTTGACTTTAAGGAGAACCTTAAATGATTCATATTAGTGTGAAAATTGCAGATTTATCATTATTTATATTTTCTACATTTTAGTTGGTACATTGTATAACTCACTAAACACTTTTATACAATTAAAAGCATTCTAATCAAGTCAGTGAAGTCCTCAGCAAACTCATTCACATATCTATATCACTATCTAATTCTAAACATATAATGCAACACTAATCCAAAATTGCTACAAGAATGAGCCTTAGAGCTACTTCTTAGCAATGTAGAATGCCCGAAAAAGCAGGAACCCCAAACAAGACAACCAAGTTTGACACATAAGTACCAAGTCCCAACCACAACTACAACCTCAACCATTGATTCTCAGTTGGATACAAATAATACCGAAATAGGCACATCAATAGGAAGAAAAAAAGATATTACCATATCCACTCTACCTTGAACCAAAGCAAAATCCCAAGCAAGGAAGGAGGAGAGGAAGAAATAGAAGAAGATATATAATTGTTGGTACGTACTGACCTTGATTGTTACTACCAGCACATGGTCGACTATTTAGTTGAACAACAGTTTGTTGTGCAGAGGAAGCTTGTACAGGTGAACGTGCACTGAACCTTAACATTTCAGGATCAAGTTGCAAATCTGGGTTCAGACGGTGATTTCGCAAAGATGCAAGTGATCCAGCTGGAATACTGTTGGATATTTTCTTATTTTTGCTTGAGCATCCTTCTTGATTCATGTCTATTCAAATATTTTTCAGATTCTGAAAAAGCAAACACAATATAGGTTATCAAATAACAGAGGAACACATAAACCAAAACACAGCTAACTTGAGAGCTCACCGGTGCAGATTTGCTGCCAAAATTGTTGCAGGAAACTGATCAGAAACAGCCTAGATTTCAACTTTTAGTTGTTGCAGTTCTGTTGTTAAGTTGCAAGAAACAGAAAATGGGTTGTTAAACAGGAATAAACAGGACAATATTAGGTTTTTAAACAGGAAGAAACAGGAAACTATCAGCAAGAATGTAGATGCCTTACCAAACTAACCCAAGCAGAATGTAGATTTCAGAAAATTACAAAGAAACAGAAAATGGGTTGTTGGTCTGCTGAAAATGCCACTAAAGCTTTTCTCAAAACCATGGACATGGTAATTACAATTATGAACTCATCATATATGAAATCTAATATACAATTCAAATAATTTTTTCTCCTCAAGTTGTTACTAATGTTATGTTGATCTGATTTAGGGAAAGAGAGCTACAGAACCAAACGGAGCAGAGTTCATTTTTACGTTCGTAGCAGGAAATAATGTACAACTTATGGTATTTGCTTTTGCAAATGTTGCAGACTCCACCACCCTTGCACTGGTGGCAGCAGCTCAACAAACAGAAGGTTGATACATTACACTTACTACCAGATACAACTAGTCTTTTAGAGAACTTTAGTAGATTGGAATTGTAAATACTTATTTAATGTAGAACACTTCAGCTTTCATGGAAAACTACCAAAGATTCAAATATCCGAAGAGGAAAATAGGAAAGAGAACTGTCAAACAGGATACTTATCCGTATATTGAAAAATAGGATACCAATCTGCACAAAACAAGATTGAAATGAAGAGGTAGCAGGATGGTTTGGCATGTCACCTATTCAGTTATTAGAATGTTCTTGTCTCTTTGACATGATATACTTAAGAAGAAGCTAAAGGTTTCTCAATCAAGTATGGTTTATCTTAGTGATATGAAGATTGTTAATAAAAAGAGAGAAAAGATTACCCATGCATTACGTCATATTAGGATATAGATGATTCTTTATCTCTCGTTTCCCTGTTCTTTCTTGATGAGGTGGTCTGATTTTGCAGATGCATCTGGTAGAAAAATGGATAACCTTCAGATGGTACCAAAAAAGTTCTTCGCATCAGTCAACAGTGGAGAAGAGAAACCATTTGATTTCTTAAGTATACTATTAAGAGTTAAAAAAGAGTACTAGCATTAGATTCTATAACTTCAAAAGTCAATTAGTAGAAAATTTCATTCATTCTTGATATTTTCATCAGCTTTCACACTAGAGAAAATTGAACCTGTTTTAAGCAAACTATCTTTCGCGAGAATGTCTTTATTTTGAAAAACTAAAGATAGAGATGGAGGAATTATACATACCTGCTCCGCCCCTTCAACACATGTAGTTCTGCCTCTGAATACTATTGTAACTGATAAGGAAAACATGAACCCCACAAAGAATCAAATATTTAGCCTATCTAAATGAAATGCAAAACACTACTACAAGTGCTTTTTGTTTTTGTTCTTTTGCAGAAACGTACTCGAATGTGGTACACAAACCACTAACGAACAGTCAGATGCAGCTAGTTTTTACTGCATTCTCTCATTATATTGTGGTTACTAGTTTAGTTTAACAGTTTCAAAAGAGCTATAATAAGATTATTAGTACGATAAAACTGTGGTCCATAAAAAGGTGTACAATTTTTTCTTTTCCTCTTTTCACATTTTTTTATCTCCATTATGCCTAAAGGACTGAAAGCGAATAACTTAATAGGTCTAGGAGACTAGCTTAGATCTTGTATCTCATCAGTCTTCACAAAATTATTTTGTATAGAGAAATATTTTTGTAATAAAATCATGTTCTAGTGTTTGGAATTTCTTTTCTTTAAGAAAGTCATTTATGCACAGAGACATTTTCCTTTACAAAATGCTAACTAATACTTGGTTCAATCAACAGTTAGAGAGTATTTTCAAGTTTTAATACCTAAAAATATCTCCTATACCCTATCCTTCGCCCTTGTACAATTACCACACATGTTTTCCATTATAAAATATTTTATATGAATAACAGTTTCCTCCTTCTGAACTACACCTAAAAGAAAATATGACAGGCTAAAATGGATATACAACCTACCTCTCCAATCTTGACTGATCAAAATCTCGACAGCATCAGTAGGCATTAGTAAAAGGTTTTTCTTTTCCTGAAAATCAAGGAACAAAGAAGGAAAACGAGAAGATTGTTGAGGAAGCTCTCAGAAACACAGAAAATCAATTGAAAAAATAATCCACCACGCTACAAATTGCAAAAATAGCATAAGAAGTAATAATAAAACGAAAAAGCAAGGGAGTGCAAGGAAAGCCCAAAAACCAGAATAACCGTCAATTAAATCGACAACAAAAAATTAAAACAAATTCAGCACACAATTGTTTGAATGGGTTCGAAATCGACCCGATTCTAGGGTTTTGTTAAATGGGTCTGTTATTGCTGTGGTTATAAGCATTCTTGGGAAAGAGGGTAGGATTTCAGTGGCATCATCATTGCTTCATAATTTTCATAAAGATGGTTTTGATATCGATGTTTATGCATATACTTCTTTAATTACTGCGTTTGCGCGTAATGGGAGGTACAGGGATGTGGTTAAACAGAAGGGATGACTAAGATTTTAAAGAAAATAAACAAGAATGGTAGAATACAGGTTGGAATCGTAATGAAAAATGCAACTTACCTGTGCCGCCGATGGTGGTTTGTCTTCCTCGTAATCTCCGGCGAAGGTTTTTGGGAGAGAGAGGTCGGAACTTTTTGGAAGAGATGGTATTTGTTCTCGTAATCTCCGTGTGTATAGGTATATTATTAGGTTTTATTATTTTATTAAATATTAAATATATTTTATATTTAATATAGAAGTGGGGTCTATAAATTTAGCGGGACGTCCAAAATTTGGGGGAAATTTTAGAGGAAATTAGTAACCGTTGCCGTACATTAAAATTGCAAAAACTATTACCATAGATAAGCTTCTTGCTACGGTTGTCCAAAACAGTTTTCATAGAAAATCTACTGTAACGGTTTTTAGACTACTGCAACGGTTTAGGGGTTAAACTGTGCCGATAGTACCAATTACCTTACGCAACGGTTGAAACCGTTGCAACAGACCATCTATAGCAACGGTTATAGAACCGTGGCAATAAAAAGCGTTGCCATAGCTCCACTTTCTAGTAGTGGTGGTTCCTTCATGTGCCGTTTGCAATGCTTCCCATATTTCCTTGGCAGATTGACAGGCTGAGATTCTATTGTACTCATCAGGTCCTTTACCGCATACCAAGATCTTCTTGGCACGAAAATTCTTTTCAACAACTTTTCTGTCGATGTCACTGTATTCTTTTCTGGTTTTAGGCACCATTATTCCAGCTTCTCCAACCTTCTGCATAGGAACATGTGGACCATCACAAATGACGTACCACAGCTCGGAGTCTTCTGCCATTATAAAATCATGCATGCGAGTCTTCCACCATTCGTAGTACTGACCATTGAATCTAGGAGGTCTGTAGGTTGATTGTCCTTCCTCAAAGTTAGGCGGAGCAGCCATTGAGATCCTTTCTAGGTGTTAACCTTTTAGAAAGAACCTGCTTTGATACCAATTGTTAGTTTATGTGAGTCCACCAAACGATAGAGTACCTGGTCCTATATCAGTTCCCTTAGTGTTAACTACTAAAACAGTATGTAAATGAGACACGAGATTTTTACGTGGAAAATTCCCAACTCAAGGGGACAAAAACCACGACCTACACTTGTAGGCTTTCAACTTCACTAACTTGTAAACACACTATTACAAGCCACTTTGTAATGACTCTGTTACAAAGACTTCAACTATTCTAACTTGTGATAAACTTACCACAAGCCACTTTGTCACTCATTAATTACGAAGACTTTAACTTATGACTAACTCTAGTCACAACACAAACTCAGAAGGTTTATGATTTTGAGTTTCCTAAAATAAAGCTTCTAAGAAAGCAATATAGGATTTATAATGAAGAACAAACAACAAGATTACAACTCAACTAAGGACACACATAGACTCATTGTGGAATTGATCCTTAGTGGAGTTGTCTTCTTGTTCTTGACATACTTGTGACTTCAATGCTGGATCAGATCTTCAATGCTTGAGAGAATATCACTAAATGCTCAAGTAAGTGTCTTGTTGCTTTTCACCATGTTATTATACTACCAAAGACATCCCAAGGATGATGTCAATTCTTGGTTGGTACATGCCTCTTCCCAATAGGAAGTGACTGCTGCACTGCAGCGTGTATAGTTGCAGGCAGTTACTTTCTGTAGTTGCTTTCCAGCTGTATTGTTGACTTTCGTACTGCTGTCAGGGGAACACAAGGGATCAGGTCCCTGTTTTATTTCTCTATTCTCTACACTTGCAGCAGTTCACATTAGCTGGAGTTCAGGCTGGAATCCGTTCATTTGCCATGTGTACCAAGTATGTCAGGTTCCCTATCTGGTTCTTGACAGTAAGTTTGTTAGATCATCAAAACATAAGGCAAAGACATTGAAAATCCATCACTAGGATATACAAGGTTCCACCTTGTCTTTAATATCCATCATTCTTCTTCAAGTATGAGACTAGTTATAAGCTCTTTTTTTTTGCCACCGGATGAAACCTTCTACAGTACTTAGCTTCCAAAAAGTCCTTGAGGAGATATTTTTGAGTTTTGAATTTCCACCACATCTTAGCAGAGAAGGCATTACATGTATCTGTAAGAGATCTGAATCCAGCACCCCCTTTCTCAACTGGGAAGAAAAGATCCTTCCGAGCGATCCAATGCTTTTTGTTTCTGTTACCATCCATACCCCAGAAAAAATTAGTGATGATCTTTTCAATTTGGTATTTTTTGTATTGGGATGCTGGAAAACCGATAGAGTATGGAGAAGAATAGCCTACAGGACTGATTTAATAAGAACAACTTTGCCTCCATAAGATAGTAGTTTACCATGCCATCCTTGAATCCTTTTACAATATTAGCCACCATATTATTGAAATAAATAACTTCTTTCCTTCCTATGTACATAGGACAACCAAGGTATTGCATTGGGAATTGGCAGTGGTTGAATCCACTGATCTGCTTGATTTAATTGATCCATGTATCATCATCCTTGAAGTCAACATAAAACCCAGATTTGGATTTATTTACATGTTGTCCTGAGATCTTGTCATATGTATCTATCCTATCCATCATCATCTTCAAGGAGTCAGGTTGTAACGATCCGGCAGGTAATTTCAAGAGTTGTCGCCCCGTTCCCCCTTTTTCTGCTTCTTTTGTGTTCTATAGTTGTATTTTGGCCTACCGGGTTAGTTGGTTCGGGTCCGGAGTGATTTTGGAGTGAATTGAGACACTTAGTCTCTTATGAGAAGGTTTAAGTTGAAAGAGTTGATCGGATGTTGACTTATGTGTAAACGACCTTGGATTCAAATTTTGATGGTTCCGTTAGCTCAGTTAGGTGATTTTGGACTTATGAGCGCGTCCGGAATGTGATTTGGAGGTCTGTGGTAGAACTAGGCTTGAATTGGCGAAAGTTAGAATTTTGGCGATTTTGGTCGGCAGTGGAAATTTTGATATCGGGGTCGGAATGGAATTCCGGAAGTTGGAGTAGGTCTGTTGTGTCATTTTTGACTTGTGAGCAAAATTTGAGGTCATTCGGATGCAGTTTGGTGGGTTTCGACATCGTTTGTGGAATTCGGAAGTTTAGAAGTTCTTAGGCTTGAATCCAAGTGTAATTTGGTGTCTTGATGTTGTTTTGAGTAATTCGAAGGTTCGACTAAGTTCGTATGATGTTATGGGACGTGTCGGTATGTTTGGTTGTGATCCCGAGGGCCTCGGGTGATTTTGGGTGGTTATCGGATTGTTTGGAGTTGAAGAAGTGTAGCTGAAGCTGCCGGTTCGGTATTTTTGCACCTGCGGTGGGGATCCCCCAGGTGCGGCCCTGCAGAAGCGAAGAGGAGCTTGCAAATGCGGGCAAGGATGAGGTGGACTGGAAGTGCATGTGCGAGATTAGGAGCGCATCTGCGGAATAGCAGATGCAGAAGTGGAGCGCAGATACGGAAAAAGGGCCTGAGAAGAAAGGATCGCAGAAGCGGGCTGGGCCCCCAGGTGTGCACTCGTTGGTGCGAGTATTTGACCGCAAATGCAGATTTTGGGAGAGTAAGTGGGATCCGCACTTGCGATGGAATTTCTGCAGGTGCGGCGTCGCAGAAGCGTAAATGGTACCGCAAATGCGATTTTGCTGGGCAGAAAGTATAAATTGAACACTTCGGGATTTTTCCCCATTTGCACATCTTTGAGCTCGGATTTTAGGGATTTTTGAGAGAGATTTCAGAGCAATCACTGAGGTGAGTTCCTTATGCTCATCTATGTTCAATAATGGTGTTTCCCCACTGATTTTACACCTAGTTGGTGAGCTTTTGAGGTGAAATTTGGGAGGTTAGGGCTTGAGGATTGGAGAGTGAGTTTTTGGGATTTAGAGGGGCAAATAATGTCGTATTTTGATGAAATTAGTATGGTTAGACTCCTGAGTGAATGGGCTTTTGGGTTTTGTGACTTTTGTCATATTTCGAGACGTGGGCTTGGGGGACGGGTTTGAGTCGATTTCAGATTTTGGAGTCTAATTTAGTAGTTTTCTTGTGGAATTGATTCCATTAGCATATATTAATGGTATTGTACAGATTGTGGCTAGATTCGGGATATTTGGAGGCCGATTCGAGGGACAAAAGCATTACGGAATAGAGATTTGCTCAGATTGAGGTAAGTAACAGTTGTAAATCTGGTCCTGAGGGTATGAAACCCGAACTTTGTGTCTTGTGACTATTTTGGAGGTGACGCACATGCTAGGTGACGTGCGTGTGGGCATGCACCGAGGGAATTGTGACTTGGTCCGTCCCGTATAAACCGTAAAGTTGAACAACATGCTGTTAGCTATATGCTCTCTATGTGTTATGGAAATTGTTTGCAAAACATGTTAGAAACCATGTCTAGGCTATGTGTTGGTACTGTTGGGTCCCACATAGGCTGCGTTACTTGCTGAATTGCCTGTTATATGCTATTTGTACTCAGTCACAATTTTTACTCGTATATCATATCTCAGTCTCTGCTATTCTATCTGATACTTCATGTTATTGCTGCTTGGGATGATTTTTCCTGATTTTTGTGAGCTCGAGAGACTGGAGAGATTGATGATTGAGTGAGGCCGAGGTCCTGATTGTGAGGATATTTATGGGATCGAGCGGCACGCCACGCCATGTTTTGTTGATTTATGCCATGATTGAATTGTTATAGCGCTTGGGCTGAAGGAGCCCCTCCGGAGTCTGCACACCCCTAGTGAGCGGAGGTACCTACTGAGGCGAGTGCTGAGTGATTATGAGGAATGTGAGACTGGGAGGAATGAGTGATTGTGAGGTTTGAGTGATTGGGAGGACTGAGAGATGATTGCCCAAGAGGCAATATATGATTACATTATTGATGCACACAGTTGCCTTAAATCCATATTTTGAAAACTTTTGAAAGATATTCTTATCTGATTTTACTTGAACTTGACTTAAACAAACTGATTTGACTTGAATTATCGGAATTTTGGGAAGCATAACTATTTTCCTTTCTGAAATTATTGAAAATGAACTAAAACTATATAGCTCGTCACTATCTTCAGTTCCTTCTTTATTATTGTTACTTACTGAGTTAGTGTACTCCCGTTACTCCCTGCGCTTTGTGTGCAGATCCAGGAGTTATCGGTTGCGAAGGGTGTTGATAGTCCTCGTAGTTGATTATTGGAGATAGCGAGGTAGTTGCCCGGCGTTCGCAACCTTGCTTTCTTGTTCCCTATCTTTCCTTTAATTGTATTTGTGTTTGTCACGACCCAAAAACTAATCCTGTCGCGATGGCGCCTAACGTGGTACTAGGCAAGCCGACACATTACCAAAACAATTCGATATTCTCATTCCAAAGATAATTCCAAAGCTATTTAATATAAAATCTTCATAAAGGAGTTCAAATCAAAACAAAAGTGCGCAAAAGAAAAGCCCGACATCAGGGTGTCACTAGTCATGAGCATCTACTACAATTTGTCTGACGATATCGAGACTAACATAGTCTGGAAAATAACTACAACAACTAAAGGAAGATAAAAGGGAGAAGAGAAGGGCTGCGATCGCTAGGCAGCTACCTTGCTATCTCCGAGAAAATCTGCAACTGGAATAGTCAACAGTCGCTACCGTGTCCAGATACGCCTGGATCTGCACACAAGGTGCAAAGAGTAACGTGAGTACGCCAACTCAGTAAGTAACAGCAGTAAATAAAGGCTGAGAAGTAATGACGAGCAGTAATGCAAATAAAGTTCATATCACAGAAACTCAGTAAAATACGGCACACTTTTAAAACCATAGTTTGAATCAAATCAGCTTGTTTACATCCAGTTCTTGTAAAATCGTTTTAAAATATCTTTCAACAGTTTTCCAACAAAGGCTCAATGCAAAGGTGAGCAAAAATGATGAAATCATAAATAGCCCCTCGGGCAAACATCACTCATATACAGCCCCTCGGGCAAACCTCACCATCACTCATGCCTCCCAGTCACTTAGCACTCGGCACTCGCACTTAATAGGTACCTGCGCTCACAGGGGGTGTGCAGACTCCGGAGGGCCTCCTTCAGCCCAAGTGCTATAACAAGCCAATCATGGCATAAATCAATCAGGCCCTCGGCCTCACTCGGTCATGAATCAGTAAAACATGTTGCGGCGTGCAGCCTGATCCCATAAATATCCTCAGAAATCAGGCCCTCGGCCTCACTTAGTCATAAACATGACTGTGTATAGATTTTCAATCGAAAAAAATGAGAGGATAGTAATAAAAGACCTCTAAGGGTCCAAACAACACTGGCATAAGGCCTAAAACATGGCATCCAGCCTGATTTACAGAAATTCTTTCTAAAACACGTAAGAAGCATGTGATTTCAACAAAATATTCAACTTTACAGTTAATACGTGACGAACCAAGTTACAATCCCCAATGGTGCACGCCCACACGCCCGTCACCTAGCATGTTCGCCACCTCAATATAGTCACATGACACAAAATCTGGGGTTTCATACCCTCAGGACTAGATTTACAATCGTTACTTACCTCAAACAGATCAAATCTCTACTCCGCGGTGCTCTTGCCCCTCGATTCGGCTTCCAAATGCTCCGAATCTATTCACAACCAGTACAATACCATCAATATATGCTAAAGGAATGAATTCCACAAGAAAAACTACTAAATTGGACCAAGAACCCGAAATTGGTTCAAACCCGGCCCCCGAACCCACGTCTCAAAATTCGACAACAATTACAAAACTTGAAAGCCCATTCTCTCACGAGTATATACATATGAAATTTATCAAAATCCGACTCCATTTGGCCCCTCAAATCCTCAAATCAAACTCTCCAAAATCCCAAGCCTTAACCCCTCATTTTCACCCCTAATTACCACTAATTAATTGATAAAACAATGGGGAAACACCATAGATAGGAGTATTAGAGCTCAAGCAACTTACCTCACTGAAAACCCCTTGAATCTCCCTTCAAAAATCACTCCAAAAGCTCCAAAACCGACTTGAAAACGGAGGAAATGAACCAAAATTTGTGAAGTGTGCTATTTATACTTGCTGCCCAGCGATACCGCATATGCGGTCCAATTGTCGTTTCTGCGATGCGCACCTGCGGAAAGACCACTCAGGTGCGGAACTTCACTTAAATTTTGAACCTCGCTCATGCGGCCTCGAGACCGCACCTGCGGTCACGCAAGTGCATAAATCCTCATGCTTCTGCGATTCAGCCTCACACCTACGCCCTCTCTTTCGCTTCTGCGACCGTCGCAGGTGAGGCTAACCCCTTGCACCTACGGACTCTGCCAAGTCTTCTGCCTATCGCTCCTGCGATCAAATTCCCGCCTCTGCGGCTCGCACCTACGGCTCCCTCTCTGCAAGTGCGGTTATGACAGCTGAGTTCCAAACTTCAGCCATTCTCCAAACTTCAAACTTGATCCGTTAACCACCCAGAACTTACCCGAGGCCCTTGGGACCTCAACCAAACATACCAACATATCCCATGACATCATTCAAACTTAGTCGAGCCTTCGAATCACTCAAAACAACCTCAAAACACCATATTATACTCGGATTCAAGCCCAAGAACTCCTAAACTTCCAAATTTCGCAAACGATGCCGAAGCCTATCAAATCACGTCTGAATGACCTCAAATTTTGCACACACATCAAAAATAACACCACGAACCAACTATAACTTCCGAAATTCCATTCTGACCCCGATATCAAAATTTCCACAGCCGATCAAAATCGCCAAAATTCTAACTTTCGCCAAATCAAGCCTAATTCTACCACGGGCCTCAAAATAACATTCCGAATACGCTCACAAGTACAAAATCACCTAACGGAATCATCAAAATTCAAATTCAAGATTGTTTACACATTAAGTCAACATCCGGTCAACTTTCCTAACTTAAGCCTTCACAAAAGAGACTAAGTGTCTCCAAAATCCTCTACGAAACCGCCCAGACTCGAACCGACTGAACCGGCGTATCATAATATAGATGAAGAACACAAAAAGAAGCAGAAATAGGGAAATAGGCCTGTAACTCACGAAACGACCAGCCGGGTCGTTACAGTATTTCAGACTTTGTTAGTCGTGTTATGTCCGAATCAGTTATGTTTAGACGCTCATGACTTAGTGACACTCTGATGTCGGGCTATTTTTTCCGCATTCTATTCTGAGTTTAACTCTTTATGGGATTGCTGTTATGAAAAACGAATATCGATTTATCTTTTAATGAAATATTTAAGCATTTTCTGAAAGTCGGCTGGCCTAGTACCATCGATAGGCACCATCACGACAGGGAAGAGTTTTGGATCGTGACACAGGTTCACTTGAGGAAACCAAAATTATGTCATAGCATAAATGAGATATTATAGGACTACAATTATCTATTGCAAAAGGGAAAAAATTATAATTGTTTAAAGAGTCCATTAATTTTGAGAGAAGTTCAGACCCTATGAGGAAAAGAGTATGGGATAAAAGATCTCCTTGTCTTAAACCTCTAGTGGAATTAAAAATGCCATGTCTACACCCATTGATATTCACAGAATACCAAACATTAGACATGAGTCTCCAGATGATATCAATCTAAGTTTCATAGAAACCAAATTGTCTCATAACTTCATAAAGATATTCCCAAGAGACTCTGTCATATGCCTTAGTCATGTATACTTTTAAGACCACATTTTCATAGATAAAAGGTTATGAAATGTTATGGACCATGTCCTGGGTCATAATGATATTCTCAGTGAATGATCTCCCCTTGATGAAACTAGTTTGATTAGGAGAGATCAATTTATTCATGAGAGGGCTCAGGCGTTTGTTCATAAGACTAGAAATGATTTTACACGAAAAGTTGCTCAAACTAATTGGTCTTAGATCATTGAATGCTTGAGGATTATCCACTTTAGGGATAAGGATCAGGCATGTGTGAGTTATGGCCTTTGTAATTTGGTTACCTGCAAGGAGATCATTAATTATTAGTAATAGATCATCTTTGATAATATCCCAACAAGAATGATAAAATTTCCCAGAAAGACCATCTGGTCTAGGGGCACTGGAGGAACTCATAGAGAATACAATATCTTTTAGTTCCTCCATAGAGGGACTAGCTATGAGATTTGCATTATTCATATCAGTGATCACTTTAGATAGACAATTTAAAATAGAAAAATTAGTATCATTGTATTCTCTGGTAATTGATTCTGAAAAAGGGATATAGTTTCACTGGCAATGTTCCCATCTCCTTCAATACAATGGCCATCATTCAGCCTAATCTTTTTTAGGGATAATATGTTCCTCCTACCCTTGACAATGGAGTGCAAGAATTTAGAGTTAACTTCACCCTCCACAAACCATTTGATCCCATATTTCTGCCTCCATATAGACTCCTCCTTTTTGTAGGCCCTGATTAGGAGAGCATTTATATGGTTAAACTCATCTCTGTAGGAATTAGTGTTGTCATCTATGATCTTTTGTTCGCATTCTTCCACAATCTTCTCAAGATCCCTTAGACTGTCAAAAATATTACCAATAGAATTCCTGGACCATTGGGATAATCTGCTGCAAGTATTCTTTAATTTCATGTGAAACTTCCACATTAGAGAGCCGTGAACCTCTATATCCCAAGCCTGCTTAACCACCTCTTTAAACCCATCTTTAAGGATCCAAAAGTCTGAGAGTTTAAAGTACTTAGTAGGAGCCTCGTGTGTATCTTTAGCTATGGTGAAATGGAGGGAATGATCAGAGCTAGTTCTGATCAAGTGATTGACAATGGTAGAGTTATAAATATTCATCAATTCATGGTTAACCAACACTCACTTCCATACTCTCTTATTAGGAGCCCACCCATTACACCAGGTAAATTGAGATCCTGAGTAGCCCGGGTCGGTGAGGTCACAATCCATAAAAAACTGTAACATATGCATACTTTTGGATATTCTGTGGAGGTTTCTACCTTATTTTTCTGCAGGATCAATAATACAATTGAAGTCACCTGCAATATACCAAGAAAGCTTACAGTTCTGGGATATATCTCTTAGGTTGTCCCATAGATTTTCTCTCAAACCAGCATCACATTTTGCATACAGAAGTAATAAGGATATTTGTTCCCATCCAGTCAATGATACAAGTAACATGTTGATCTGATTCCCCCACCACCCTGCAGTCCAAGTCTTCCACCCAAAAAAATACAAGTTTGACTATTGCTATTGGCATACGCATTACCATAGCCCAACATAGTTCTGAACTTATGGAGATGATCAGCTTTGTGAAAAGGTTCACTAGTAGATATAAAAGGAGGATTTTGAAGTCGAATAATCTGATTAAGTCATATCAAAAGCACCACTAGAGCTGATGCTTCTTATATTCCAATATAAAGATTTAAATATCATGATTCAATTAGAGAAATTTTGTTCCTGTGGTGCAGCCACAACTTGTTGATAGGTGATTCTACCACCTCTTCCTCTTGTGTTGTGCTTGGCATTTCTTGCATTATTTCTGCCTCTTCCTCTTTCTCTGGGAGATAGATTAGTCCTTTTGACCAATTTATTGATCTCTGAGCTAACATTAACCTCCACAAGAGCATTGGGGTTGGAAATTTCAATGAGTTGCGCATCATGGTCATCACTAGTATGGTTTGCAGGTTGATCTTCATTGTAGAAACTTTTACTGTCAACACATTCAAAATTATCAGATTCTTCAATGCTCATTTCATCCTCATAATTACCATCATCCGTGGTATCCTCTTCCCCATCATCATCCAGGGATGATTCAGCTAGGAGAGAATGGTTGGTCATGTACATGTCTTCGCCATCTTTATCCTCTTCCAAGCTGGTACCGCTAATTAGTTTGAGATAGTTGTTATGAGCATCTCCTGGATCAATGAGGTGATTATTCTTGGTGTTGTTGGACTCCATGTCATTTCTACTGTTGGATTCCTCTTCAATATGGTTGTTGATGTCCTTCTCATAATTGGTATCTTTCTAGAAAGAATGTCTATTTGTTTGATCAATATTGAGCCGTGGACTGTTGTTTTTCTTGTTATTATCCAACTGTTTTGGTGGACTGTTGTTAGTATCACCCCTGTTGCCACTTGGTTGTCCCATTTCGATATTAATGTTCTGTCTTTGTATATCACTATTATTCAAGTCGGCAATCTTCTTTTTGACTCTGAACCTCTTCTTTTTATTGGTGTATTGACCAGTCTTCTAAGTAATGTTGTGATTAGTTTCTCCATCCATTTTGTTTTTTCCTTTTTTCCCTGGAACATCTTCCACTATGGGAGCCTTCTAAGCCTCGATCGGTCCATTGATGGTAATGAAAATCCTCATCTTAACTCCTTGAGCCTGGATTAAAGCTTGTTGGTCCTGTTTTTGTATTTTAGGAGGTTGCTGATCATCTTGGGTGTGCCCATTGGCCTTGTTGGAGGTATCCATTTGGTTGTTGTTGTGGAATCTCACCTTGGCAGCTTCTTTTTTTTTTGTAACCGTTTGAAATTCATCATCCTTTGGTTTATCTCTTTTTTGCTCCTTATCCTTATTGAGTTGTGCTTCCCTCTGTGCTTTAAGCCTTTCGTCCCTAATCTTGTTTCTGCATTGGCTCTTATAATGGCCCTGTATTTTGCAATACACACAATAACTAGGAACCTTTTCATATTTGATGTTAAGCCACTTTCCATCATCTGATCCATCGAGTCTTTTATAACCTAACCAGATTTGATCTAGTCTAGATTTAGAAGGTTGATCTCCACTTTAATCTTCGCAACATTACCTCTAGACTTAGAGTAAGTTGCAAGATCCAGAGCCACAACCACATCAACATCCTCAACTAGTCTAGATATAATTTGCCATTTAAACAGGTGCCAGGGGATATGGTGAACTAGAATCCAAATAGGAACAATAGAGGTTTTCTCCTCAGGTTTGAAATCAGGGGTCCACTTTAGAATTGTCATAGGGTCATCACCAATATCAATATACTCCTTAGCGAAGATGTGATTGTAGTCAAATTCATTAGCAAAATCTAGGTAAACATGTTTGGGGTCGAAGTATGCAATCTTAACAGTAGTTGTATGTTGGAATTGACTAACAAAAGTCTTTCTAATTTCCTCCATGGTTGGTTTACCTCGATAGAATTTACCATTAATAGTGAACCTGCAATCTTTGGCTAAGTTAACAAAGTAATCCTCAGCGTTGAAGAAGACCATCGGCTTTCCGAGGTGCGTACCATATTGAATTTTTACCATCGCGCCACTATCAGGAGAATGAAGTTTGTCTTGGACAGTGGCGACAAAGGTTGGTTTAGAAACTAGTTGTGTGCCATTGGTGTACTTACCCACTTGACCATACTCAATTGAGGAATTAGGAAGGTTGGGTTCTGGTGCTTGCCTACTATTTTGGGGCTGCATATGTTGCTGGTCACTTGGGTAAGGTCAATTGTTTGGGGGTTGGGTGGGTAGGTTTGGGTTGTGGTTGATCAAAATTAGACGATATTTTTGGGAAGGTAGTGTGGTTGCTTACATGATTGTGATTCTGGATATTATCGGAAGGATTGAAGATTTTGTTGGTTTAGGTTGGCTGATTTCGTTTGAAAGTAAGGTGGTGATTGGAGGTTCATTGGTGGTTCCGGTGGTGGTAGCATCTGATCTAGCCGTTAGGAAATCTTTGTGGCCTTTAGATGAGAGAGAGGGCTGAGCTGTCGGCTTCTGCCTTGTTTGGTCAGGTGGGTCTGGTGGTCGGATGGGATTTGGTGGTCGGGTGGGGTCTGCTGAGAAGTTTGACATCTAGAGAGAAGAAGGAGAGAATTTAAGAGAGAGAAATTGTGCTATGACTGATCTCTTACGAATTGAATATCAACTTACGACTTTTGTAAATCAAAAGTAAAGTTTGAGGTGTAGTTTTGGGAGGAATAAAAATAGGATTGTTACACAAATAGTCGGCAGATTTAATATTTACCTCTTCTAGCCGATATATATATATATATATATATATATATATATATATATATATATATATATATATATATATATATATATANTATATATATATTTGGGTTAATTCCTTAATAAAAATTACTGAGGGACTAGACCAGAAATATAGAAAAGTAAGTCAACAAAAAACAGCAGCAGACACACGTGTCTAGTCTTCTACTGGTCTTAGAAACACGCATTGAACTACGTGGCGAGCTAAAATCCAACGGACTGAAAAGCACAATTTTCTGAAGAGAAAAGCAAATAAAAACCAAACCAAATCACTGTCGGATGTTTGGCTGCTCAAATTGCCAATCACAAGCAATCTTTTTTATTTTTTGGTCACATCAAACAACAGTCGTTAATTTTGCAGTCCTATAATTATATACCAAAAAGTCGTTAAAGAGAATATGCTGATTCTTTTGCAAGAAAATGGTTACTTCCACTTGCAGATATCCTCAGATAATATGCTGATGTCGGTTTTCTAATCTCAGAATTATAATATTGTACTACTGAATTGTCCATTACATATATAGAAACAGACCCATAATTTTTTCGCTCGCTCTCTTCTCACTATATCTTCATTCAGGTAAGTTTTTCTCCCTTTTTGTGTTAATATAATTGTGGGGTTTTCTCAGTTCTTGAAAATAGTATGAACTTGCTGTTGACAGTTATTTTGGTGATTTTATTGTTTGATTGTTCCTTCTGTTTCACACTTTTGAACTTTGATGTGAGAGTTTATATTATTATATACCCATCTGCCATTTTAAAGAATGTCTTTTTAATTTTCAGCATGTCATAAGTTTTTGCCTTTCCTGAAAATAGGAGTCAGTTTTTCATTGAATTATTGTCCCATTTTACTAAATTTTGAATCTTTATCATTGACTGCTACCTTGGGACTTTTTCAAAATCAATACTTCACTGAGTAGTTTCCTTCTTACTTACATTAAGAGCAGCCGGTGCACTAAGCTCCTGCGCATAGCGGGAGGAGGGCCGGACCACAAGGGTCTACTGTACGGCGTACGCAGCCTTACCCTGCATTTCTGCAAGAGGCTGTTTCCACGGCTTGAACCCGTGACCTCCTAGTCATATGAGTTGTTAAATTTGGTTAATTTGGAATAATATTGTGCATATGCAAAGCTTGACTTTTTGATATAGTTTTCAGTGTCAAGTTTTGATTACAAATTGGGGGGTTGATTACATGCTTTAGTCATGATTATTGGGGTTATAAATTTAAGACGTACTCTTTTTTCTCTTCTTTGCAGTTGGTTCCTGTGAAGTAAAATTCATTGCGGAGAACTTTTATGCAGAGAAGTGTGTTGGGATCTAATCTAATACTGCTTGCTTAATGGGGTCCGATAAGCAGTCCAGTGGTCTGCTTGATACTCTAAAAATGGAGACAGTTAGGACAATCTTAACTCACTCTTATCCTTATCCACATGAGCATTCGCGGCATTTGGTCATCGCAGTGTTTGTAGGATGCTTATTTTTTATATCATCAGATAACATGCATACACTTGTTCAGAAGTTAGATAGCAATGTCAAGTGGTGGTCAATGTATGCCTGTTTGCTCGGATTCTTTTACTTCTTTTCATCTCCATTTATAGGGAAAACATTTAAACCGAGTTATTCAAATTTTAGCCGTTGGTAAGTCTTTTCTTTCTATATCTGGCTTAATAACCACTAATTCTTTAGTAAATAAACTGATTAAACTGGTAATGAGAGAATTGCGTTTTTGCAGGTATATAGCTTGGATACTTGTGGCTGCTCTCTATCATCTTCCCAGTTTTCAATCTATGGGAGTAGATCTCAGAATGAACCTGTCTTTGTTTCTGACCTTATTTGTCTCATCTATTTTGTTTCTTCTCGTTTTCCATGTTATATTTCTCGGGCTCTGGTATCTTGGCCTTGTTGCTCGCGTGGCTGGAAAGAGGCCCGAGATCCTGACAATTGTTCAAAACTGTGCTGTAAGTTTTCGGAACACTTCCTAAGATGACAGTAAAATAATTGGGGCCTTTGTCTTATTGCTTCATTATCTCTGCAGGTTTTAAGCATAGCCTGCTGCGTGTTTTATAGTCACTGTGGTAACCTTGCTGTAGTAAGGGAAAAGACATTTGACCGGAGGAATTCTTGGTTTTCGTTGTGGAATAAGGAAGAGCGGAACACTTGGCTTGCGAAATTTGTAGGCATGACTAAGTTGAAAGACCAAGTCTGCAAATCTTGGTTTGCTCCAGTTGGCTCAGCCAGTGATTATCCTTTTTTATCCAAGTGGGTCATTTATGGAGAGGTATTGTCTCTCAAAATTCCTGTTTTCTCATATCTTCTAGTACTTGATATAACGGAGGATCTTATGTTGCTGTTGCCCTCTTCTTTATTTCTGAATTTTTTCCTTTCAGTTAACTTGCAATGGCTCGTGTGCCGAATCGTCAAATGAAATTTCTCCACTATATTCATTGTGGGCCACTTTTATAGGCCTCTACATTGCAAATTATGTTGTGGAAAGGTCATCAGGGTGAGTAGCTCAAATATTTGTTTGCATAATAAAGTCCTTCTCCGCGGATGTCTTTTCCTGTGAAACAGCTGCTAGAGATGCACAATTTTAGATATCGCTTTGGCATTTGCTGTACAAGGTCCAATTGTGAAAATGTGCTCGCTGTGCAATAACTTTCCGAATTTCGGGTGAACAATTTCTTAGCGGATTAACTTCACACAAAAAAAAAGTCTTACTGGATTATATGATGTTAGGAAATCTGTCTACTTTGTTACTTAGCTTAGGCCCTGCAGATTCCAGAATGGATCAAGGGGTTAGTCGCTTGTTCCTTATTCGTCTATTACGGAAATATCATTTAAAGATGAAGAGTGTCTATGATTTTCTTATGACGGCAAATGTATTATAGTGTCATTTATAAAAAAGCAAGTCACCATATTCTGGCTGCTATTGTAACTAGTGCTTTAAATGCCACCTGGTTCGTTGATCAGGCACAGCACCCTATTCAAAATTAGAAACGCTTTAATATAAAAGTAACTCTTTTGAGTAAATTTTTTGGAAGAAAGCAACTCTCGAGTAAATTGTGATCACAGTTTTTTTAGCTGATTTTATTCTGGGATTTTGCCTGCTTGGAGTGAATTGTAAGCACCATTCTGCTAGAGTTTCTTGTCCACTTACAGTTCAACCTATAATGATTAACAGATGGGCTCTCTCGCGTCCTTTGTCACTCAAAGAGTTTGACAAATTGAAGAAAAAGCAAACGAAACCTGAGTTCTTGGATATGGTTCCTTGGTATTCAGGGTATGTTCTTTCGTTATACCTCTTACGTCTCCTCTCGCACCTGTGGGGCCAGTATTCTATAGTGAAAAGAGCTCTATCAATCTTTTTAATATAACACGCTGGTTGCTGGGGTTGCAGGACATCTGCTGATTTATTCAAGACAATGTTTGACCTGCTGGTCTCCGTAACTTTGTTTGTTGGACGCTTTGATATGCGAATGATGCAGGTAACTTATATGATGTTCTAAATTCCTTCAAACTGTATTCAGCTTTCAGATGAATTTCCTAGTCCCACAAGGCCCACAACTTACGAGATGCTGCAGTCTTATTTGTTGCAAGACTTTAGAACGATCAAGGATCATGTGTTCCTCCTTTTGATAAAATGTATGCACATGTTAATGAAATGATGAGTATATAACAGATTTGTACTTTTTATGATTAATGGCAACGTCCTTGCATAAGTAGATTATTTGTTCCATGAATTTAATTAATCTTGCTAATTTCTCGTTGTGCTTATAATGGGATGTAGTTGAGTTGACCTTACATTGTCTTAAAATTCTTTGATGGTTAGGCGGCTATGAGCAGGGTTGAAGACGGGGCTAAGCAAGAGGATCTTTTGTATGATCAATTCAGTGAAAAGGATGGTCTGTGGTTTGACTTCATGGCTGATACAGGAGATGGTGGAAATTCTTCCTACACTGTGGCTCGGCTTCTTGCTCAACCTTCACTCCGACTTCAAGTCAATGGTTCAATGCTTACACTGCCACGTGGAGACATGCTTCTTATTGGGGGTGACCTTGCGTAAGATCATAGTTCTCTTTATACCATTAGTTGGTCTTTGCATAATCCTGAGACATTCCGTATAGCTTCATCTTATGTTCTTAAAACAGACAATTAGTTGCACTGACCAAGTTTGCTCCCATGTCATTTACCTGGAGTAATAATGTGTTTGGCACAACGAATGTTCTGCTAGTATTCGGATCTTGTACTATTTGTTTGGTTCGGCTCATACTTTCCACTTAGTCTTCCTCAAATTGATACTTCCTGGAGTGGCTTTTGTTATTTACTTATTCTGTCAATTTGCCAGGTTACTAGAAGAAGTTTCTTTTTTTTTTTTTTTTTGGGGGGGGGGGGGGTGGGGGGGTATTA
>NC_031992.1:9137720-9143908 GCF_001879085.1 Nicotiana attenuata
AGTTACTCGAAGAAGTTTCTCATTTTGGACAAAGCTATAGATACATGATGATTATTTTGTTAAGTTGGTAATGAAAGCTAGATTTTCTATCTATTTCATGCAGCTTTTGGTCCATCTAATGGTAGCATATAGTGATTACACAATACATGCTTTCCTTTTATCCTCTGAGGAAATCTTTATAGAATATAGTAGTATTTTTGTGTGGTTTGTCTAGTCAGATTGATTATCATAATTGGTAATAAATAATGAAAAGATACTCTTATAAAATAAATAAAGAAATAATAATGATAAAAGACCTAGTTTTACGATAAGTAAAAATATGTCCGCAGCAAGTTTAGCCAGCATAAGAAGAGTGAAGTTGAAGTGAGATTAGATGGGATTGCAGTACCTAAATACAGACTATTCAGAAACCTAGGCTCTATCAGAGGTGCTAAGAGAAAGTGCTACTGAAAGTCATTCAAACCAGCTCATTATACTAGCACATTACATTATTACTTGTAAGTTATAATGTGGAAGGCAACAAAAGGGCATGAAAATATTTGATATTAAGATTTAAGAGCCATTTTACAAAGTTTCTGAAGATTGGATTGGCATCTTTAATGTAGATACTCTGATACTGGTCATTATATCAACGAAATTGGTATAGAAGTAATTTCATTTATTCAGCAGTTAGATGCATAAATGTGTGATCCACTCAGTTTTGTGACGCTGGTACATGTACTTTTTTTTCTCTTTTTTTGTCAGAGAACTCTATATGTTTTGCCCCTTTATTCATTAAAAAAAAATGTTCTGCCTCTTTACTTTTCATATTTAGAACTTACTAGAGTACGACAGTGTGCTGTTGAATTTGTTAAACTAATTATTTATTTATATATTTTTTCTGTTGTATAGGTATCCTAATCCATCATCGTTTACATATGAGAAGCGCCTTTTTCGCCCCTTTGAATATGCTCTTCAGCCTCCTATGTGGTATAAGGAAGAGCATATTGCTGTAAGTAAGCCTGAATTACCTCCTGAGGTGGATGAACTTAGAAAGTACGATGGACCTCAGTGTTTTGTCATACCTGGAAACCACGGTCAGTGTAGTTTCTTAGCTTGTACCTCCTGAACTTTTTTTTATTTCCTTTAGTTTCAGTAAAGCTGTATGGCTTGTTTAATCTTGATATTCATTGTCATAATCAAAGTCTTTTTCGTGAATTGCAGACTGGTTTGATGGACTTCAGACGTATATGAGGTACATTTGTCACAAGAGCTGGTTGGGTGGTTGGTTTATGCCTCAAAAGAAAAGCTATTTTGCATTGCAGCTCCCGAAAAGGTGGTGGGTATTTGGTCTTGATCTTGCTCTCCATTGTGATATTGACATATACCAATTCAAGTTCTTCTCAGAATTAGTGAGGGATAAGGTATATCCTCTGCTATGAGCATAGTCGCCATGTTGCTTTTCCTGTCTCTATATATTGCTGAATATGCTGGAATATTGTCCTAGTTATTCAAATATATTGCTATTAATTAAATAAGGGGAATGTTTTATGCAGATTGGTGTTAATTGTTTCTAAAGTTCCTAATGAAGAAACTATAATCCTTATTATCTATCGTAAAGAATGACTGCAATATTAGTAGGATTAGTAATATTTCACACGTGCACAACTGAGCATGATACTTGTCCAGATTTCTCCAAAATTTTCCAATTATGGGAGCCAATGCATATATCATTCCTTTGTGTATGCTTTATACAATTTCAAAATGTTAACTTAAGCGCTCCTTATTTGTTCTTTCATGCCTTATTTCTCTTTTAAATAAGTAAAGGATTTGGTTACAGAAGGTTTTAATCCTTTTTTAATGGATGCTCTTGTTCAGGTCGGGGAGAATGATTCCGTGATCATTATGACGCATGAGCCTAATTGGCTTCTTGATTGGTACTTTAATCAAGTGACTGGAAAGAATGTTAACTACTTGATACGCGACCATTTAAAGGGAAGGTGTAGACTTCGGATTGCTGGAGATGTGCATCACTATATGCGCCATTCATATGTTCCATCGGATAAGCCCGTTTATGTCCAACATTTGCTTGTTAATGGTTGTGGCGGTGCTTTTTTGCACCCTACGCATGTCTTCAGGAATTTCAACGAAATATATGGAACATCATATGAGAGCAAATCTTCTTACCCAACTTTTGAAGATTCAAGCAGGGTATGGAATCTGAATTTTCCTTTTTAAATTTTTTCTCTCAGATCTTGTGCTTCGGTTATCTTATTATTATCTTGCTGTTGTTTCCGTTTCTTTTCATGGCTTCTCCACTACCATATTTCTTTTCATTACTGCTGTGATTATGCTTGTCTTGAGCCGAGGGTCTATTGGAAACAACCTCTCTATCTTTACTAGGCAGGAGTAAGGTCTGCGTACACACTACCCTCCGACCCCACTTGTGTGATTACACTAAGTTTGTTGTTTGTTGTCAAGTTCTCTCATATGCTCACGAGAAAGAAGTTTCCCGTGAGATATAGTATTCGGGTGCTTACATGCTTGTTAACATTTGCAGATTGCTTTGGGAAATATATTGAAATTTAGGAAGAAAAACTGGCAATTTGATGTTATTGGTGGCATGATATATTTCATATTGGTCTTCTCTATGTTTCCCCAGGTAACTTTTTTTCTTTTTTGTGGATTTCTCGTCAGTTCTTTTAGATTTTTTCTAAGTATAATTTCCCTCAAGACCGGAGCATGTATTATATAATATTTTACTTTTCTAATGAACCTAAAGATGCGCTGCTGGGCAATGACTAATCATTTCCCATCTGTTTGTAGTGTCAGCTAGATCACATTTTAAAGGACGACACCTTCTCGGGTCGCGTGGGAACCTTCTTTGGCACAGTTTGGGATTCTTTTATGTATATGGTGGGATGCTCATATGTATCGGTAGCTGGTGCTATGTTACTTTTAGTAATCGCAATAGCTTTTGTGCCTTCTATGATGTCTTGGAAAAAGAGACTATTTATTGGGATTCTTCATGTGTCCGCACACTTGGCTGCTGCCTTAATTCTCATGCTTTTGATGGAATTAGGTGTTGAGACATGTATTCGGCATAAGTTACTTGCAACTTCAGGTGAGGTTTTGTATATCATCAATCTTCAATATGTGATTCTATTGATTTGTCTACTTTTTAGACTCATGCATGCAATTTTTTTCGACGAGGCATTAACGTGGGAGCTAAGAATTTTTTATTTCATTTCTGCATGATAGTATGCCTTTTAACCATTTGATTGTTCTTTGATAGATAGATTCTCCGGGTAACTCATTAAATGGAATTATTGAACTCACCCTGATTTCTTGTTCATATTTTTTTGATTCATATTGCTTTCTGTTAAACTTCTACTCTTTTGTAATCCAGGTTATCACACTTTATATGAATGGTACCGGTCTGTGGAGAGTGAGCATTTTCCGGACCCAACTGGCCTTAGGGAACGTATAGAACAATGGACGTTTGGCCTTTATCCAGCATGTATCAAGTATCTCATGTCCGGTTTTGACGTTCCTGAGGTAAGAAAGCATACGACGAGGGATGTTACTGGTCTGTGATATTCTGTCTTTTCTAATCTCATGCATGCAATTTTCAGGTAATGGCGGTTACCAGGAGTAATATTTGCAAAAATGGGATGGATTCTCTCTCCCGAGGGGGTGCTGCAATATATTATGCATCTGTCTTCCTTTATTTTTGGGTATTATCAACTCCGGTGGTTTCTTTGATTCTTGGAAGCTACCTGTACATTTGCATCAATTGGCTTCACATACATTTTGATGAAGCATTTTCATCACTGCGCATTGCAAATTACAAAGCATTTACACGGTTCCATATCAATAACAAAGGCGATCTTGAAGTTTTTACCCTTGCAGTTGATAAGGTGAGATATCTTTATATCCCAAAGATAATACGGACGGACAAGATCTCACTTTCACTACCTCACTCTACTGGAGGAATTTGTGGCAGTTGAGCATTTAGACAATTGCCAATATTTCCTATTTATTTTCTAATAATAATAGAGCGGAGTGAAGGGGAGTCTTGCCATAACTGGTAATGTTATTGCGATGTGATCAGGAGGTCACGGTTTGAGCCGTGGAAATAACCTTTTGCAGAAATTCAGGGTAAGTGCACCGGCCTTTAACCAGACCCCGCGTAGCGGGATGGCTGCCCTTTTAATAGAGTGGGGTGACTTTACAAGGATTGGTTTTGCGAGGTGGCACAATGCTATCAAAACAGCCGATCCCAACTAGTTGGGATTGTGGCGTAGTGTACTTTTGATTGATTGTTTAAGCTTTCTAGAAGAGAAAAACTACTTTTAGGAGAATTGAAGATGAGTTATTTACACACAATGTATGATTTTGCAGGTTCCAAAAGAGTGGAAATTGGATCCAAAATGGGATGGGGAGTCGAAACAGCCACAAGAACCAAGTTACCTCCAGAAGTTCCCTAGCAAATGGAGAGCTAAGACCCTTCAGCAGGACCCTGTAAATACTGTACGAGTTATTGATCACTTTGTCATTGAACAGAAAGAAAAACCTGATTCAGAATTATCGAATGACTTGTTTGATTACTAACTCTGTTTAGTGTCATTCTGTACAGATGTTGTAGGTTTAAGTATTTAGATGGTTGTTGATGGATTTTAAAAGGTAAATCAAATATCCATTAGGATCACAATTGGCAAAATGTAAAAAGAAGAAAAGAGGAAAATCCTGGTCTTTTTAAATGTACCACTATTCTCTTTCAGGCAAATCCATGTAATCGTTCATAATCGAGCAAAATATTTACTGCTGTGCTTTTGGCAGTTGGAGTGGAATTTATGTTTATTTTGTACCTAGTATGCTTCCACAAGTGGGATCTGGGGAAGATTGGGTGTACTCAGATCTTACCCGTATGTTGTGTGAGGATTTATGCTTATGATGTGTTAGGCAAAAATGTGGTGCTAATGATTTAATAAGTATGTGTTTTAGTTTATGGTCCTACCTATTATCTGGATATAATACCAAGAAAGACGAATTGTCTAATGAAGCTACTATGAAATATTTACTCTGGTTAGGGCAAACTTTTCTATTTTGGTTCTTGTTTTTCTTGGCTATATGGTTCATCCCGGAAAGAGATTGAGGTTCAAAAAATAATAAACGGTCTTAGCCAATTGAACGACTACCTTGTTACTGGTGATGATTTCTTTAGATAATAGGGTAAGAAATCATCCAGGTTCATCCCCAACTAAGCCAGCTTGATTTTACTGTTTTCTTATCGGGTAAGTTAATGTGTCGTTTTTTGCTGGTCGCCTGGATGGCGCAGTATAGTGGCTCGAAGCCTACGTGAAGAGTAAGCTTCTTGTATTGTGCTTGCAATTATATTGCACTTCAATGGTATTGAGTTGTTGCGCAAAACTATGGCTGTCCAACGGGACGGGCCGGCCCGTCCCGTCCCGCGACCCGTCCCGGTCCCGTCCCGTCCCGTCCCGTCCCGTCCCGCTAAAAATTCAACGGGATGGGCCAATGTTACGCGGGACACGGGACGGGACGGGACGCCCGTTTCGTCCCGTTTGTCCCGTCCCGTTTCGTCCCGTTTCGTCCCGTCCCGCGTCCCGTCCCGTCCCGTCCCGTCCCGTCCCGCGTCCCGTCCCGTCCCGTCCCGCCTGTTTTTTTTTTAATATTTAAAACGTAGCCATTGGCCAACGGCTTAAATTGATAAAATGGCCGTTGCCAACGGTCCAAAAGCCCTCCACACCCCCCAAAACACCCCAACCCCCCCCCCCCTCTCCCCCCTAAACTTTTAATATAACCCCTAACTTTAATATTTGTCACTTTGGCCCTATTTTCTACTATAAATACCCCCCATTCTTCTTCATTTTTTCCCACAAAACATCAATCTTCTCTCTCAAATCTCTTACATTCTAATATTCTATATTATTCTCTCAATATTGTTACTATCAAGTGATATCTTTCAACTTTCAAGTATTTGGGCAAATTTTTTGGAGCAACTTTCAAGCTTCAAATTAATTCGTCAAGTATTTGGAGCAATATTTCGGGCAATTTCTTCAAGTTTCAATATTTAATCACGGTGCACTCGTTCCATCTCCTAATTTTAATATATAATTTTTGCGTATCATTTTAGTGCTTAATTTTTGTGTTTACTTTACGTGTTATATTTTCGTATTTCATTT
>NC_031992.1:9143923-9185958 GCF_001879085.1 Nicotiana attenuata
ATTTAAAAAGTAGCCATTGGCCAACGGCTTAAATTGATAAATGGCCGTTGCCAACGGTCCATCAATCCCTCCTCAACCCCCTTACATTCTAAACCCATCCCATTCTCTCAATATTAAACTTTTAATATAACCCCTAACTTTAATATTTGTCACTTTGGCCCTATTTTCTACTATAAATACCCCCTATTCTTCTTCATTTTTTTTCACAAAAAATCAATCTTCTCTCTCAAATCTCTTACATTCTAATATTCTATATTATTCTCTCAATATTGTTACTATCAAGTGATATCTTTCAACTTTCAAGTATTTGGGCAAATTTTTTGGAGCAACTTTCAAGCTTCAAATTAATTCGTCAAGTATTTGGAGCTTTTTAAGTGTTAGCTTTTTAAATTTAGTTTCGTATCTAAAAAATGGCACCTAAAAATGTATTTGGTATGTTTAAAAAAAGTAATAAAAAAAGTAGTAAAGGTGAAAGTAGTAGTAATCCTAATCCTAACCCTTCTCCTATACCCCCTAGAGTTCGAACGAATATTGATGAAATGACTCATGTTGATGAAACTTCATTTTCCCAACCCCCCACATTTTATGATGTTCATGTCGGAGAACAATTAGATCATGAAACTTTACAAAGACAATTTGGCAATGATATTTTTTTTGAGGATGAAGAAAATGAGGATGAAGAAAATGAGGAAGAAGAATTAGACGAAACACCCACTAGTCCCGCAACACAAGCTCCAACTCAGAGTCAATCTCAGTCTGGAGCTTTACCCCCTGTAAGGGGTAAGACTAAGGTTGAACGTCCCAAAACATCACTTGTATGGAATTTTTTTAAACATGATAAAGTAAATCATCGTGCTATCTGTGAAAAATGTAAGCAACAATTTGCACACTCATTAAGTGGTGGGACGGGGGGGTTAACTAGACACTTGAGAAGTGCTCACAAAGATTTATGGATAAAAGCTAACATAGAAGCCGGAAAAATTATAGATCCTACCATTAGTACTGGCACTCCTAGTGGATCTGGTTCTAACCAAATTCAACAACAACTTGACCCTGCTTCCGGTCATATTTTACCCAAATATAACAAAGATAGAGATCGTGAGAACTTAGCAAAAATGGTGGCGGTCTGTGGCTTACCTTTTACGTTTCCTTCTCACCCTGCTTTTGTGCATTATATTCAAGAAATGTATAACCCTGCTTTTCAAGGTTTTCCCAAGACCACGGTTAGAAATGATGTTTTTAAATTTCAGACTGAATATCTTCAGTATATTCGTTGTGTATTTTATCACTTGGATTGTAAAGTGTCCATCACATCTGATATAGGTCGTAGTCCTAATGGTTGTGATTATTTAACTGTTACGTGTCATTGGGTTGATCATCACTGGAACTTGCAAAAACGTATTATTGGTTATAAATTTGTTGATTCTAAACACACTGGAGCATATATTGCAACTACTGTTCTACAAATACTTGATTTTTATGGGCTTATTAATAAAGTTCTAACTATCACCTTAGATAATGCTTCTGCTAACACAACCGCGGCAAATAGCTTAAAATCAAGACTTTGTCCAATTAATCCAACAATTTTTCATGTTAGATGTGCATGCCATATTTTTAACTTGGTTGTAAAAGATGGTCTTAATTTATTTTCTGATGCTTGTAGTAAAATACAACATGCTTGTGGCTATATTTTTCGTGCTCATAAACAAAGTAGAATTCTTGAATTTGCTCAACAATGTGCTAGTGCTGACCTTCCATTTAGAAAAGTTCCAAAAGATGTTTGTACTAGGTGGAATTCTACTTATGAAATGCTTAAAGTTGCTTATGATTATCGGGTGCCCATCCAAAAAGTATTTAATATGCATAATGCTTACCCTGTTGATCAAATTGTTGATTCTGATTGGGATGAAATTAGAGAGCTTACTAAATTTTTAGAAAAATTTTATTATGCTACAAAACAATTTTCTGGTATATACTATCCTACTATTACACAAATATTATGGTATGTTTGTGGAATTTCTGTTGTATTTGGTAAGTATAAAAAAAATCCAACTTATGCACCAGCCATTAAAGAAATGATTTTAAAATTTAAAAAGTATTTTTTCCCTATTCCCGAAGTTTATTTAATTTCTACACTACTTAACCCATCTTTAAAACTAAGAGGTGCAAAGGGTCTTGTTCGTAAAATTTATGAGAATTTAGAAATTCAAGAACATGAAGAACCATCTCTCGAAAACTGCCAAGCTAGCATATATTTTTATGCTAGATCAATGTTTGATAAATATAAATCTATGGATACAACTAGTATTGAAATTGCTCCTTCTACTTCTAAAGCTGGAGCAGAAGTTTTATGGGAAGATATGGATGATATAACAGGTTTTGATTCCTCTATTGATGATGAACTTGATTTTTATCTTAATCAAGGATTGAAAAATATTAAAGACGAAGAAGGCAAGGAACAACTTTTGTCATGGTGGAGGGAGCGTGGCAAGGCTTTTCCAACACTTTCAATTATGGCCCGAGATATCCTGGCTATTCAAGCATCATCAGTAGCATCGGAGAGCGCTTTTAGCGCGGCAAGATTTCAAATTGGAGATCATAGACATTCATTAGCGGAGGACAGTCTAGAGATTTCCGTCTTATTCAGAGATTGGATTAATTCAGAAAGAGAAATCTTGGTTTTGAAAAACTAACCACTAGGGAGGAAGAAGAATACAATGAGATACTTACCACTGGGAGCGATGACGGCATGGAGCTCATGGAACATCAATCAACATTGCCAAGTTGCAGTAGAATGTCCAAGAGATATTATTGATAAGTTACAAAGAAGTTATATAGGAGCTTACAAATATTAGTATGATAATTTGTAATTGGCTACTAAGAGACCTAGTTCAAACAGAACCCTTCCTAGAAGGTGGCTGCGTAGATTAGGTGCTCTTCAAAAGAATTGTATTTGTATTTGAGATTTGAAAGTTCTATTAATAAAATAAATGGCTCTAAGAGATGAATTATTTTTATGATTTGTTGGTGTTACTTAATAGTTAATTGTTAATACTTTGAAATTATATTAAATAAATTATAACTCTATTATAATATTATATTTACTAGATTATTTCATTACAAGTCTTTTGTTTTAATATTTTATAATTCTTTACTTAGTTTTCTAATTTTCTTTTTAACATACTAACATAGTAATATTTAAGTTTATTAAATAAGTCAAAAATCTAGCCGTTGCAAACTTTAAAAACATAGTAATTTTCAAAAAACTAGAATTTTTTTTTTTTTAAAAAAATACACTAAGGCCCGCGTCCCGTCCCGCGACCCGTCCCGTCCCGTCCCGCCCCGTCCCGTCCCGTTTGGTTGGCGGGACGGGACGGGACGACCGTTTCGTCCCGTTTGTCCCGTCCTGTTTCGTCCCGTTCCGCCACCGTCCCGCCTAAAACTCGTCCCGTCCCGTTAAAATCGTCCCGTCCCGTCCCGTTGGACAGCCATACGCAAAACAGAGAAAGAAATTGATGTGTTAGCACTGATCAAACTAATGCATGTTAAAGATCTTCGGGGGAATCATTTTTTTAAGGGAACATTTCGCAAATATCTCTTTTGGTAAACATATTGACATACTTAGCATATGGTTTCAAGTATTATTACATAAACCTCCCTTCTTGATACTTAAATGTAACAAAATAATTTTGTAGCTTATATTAGGGGTGTATATAGGTTGGGTTGGTTTGGATTTTTTAATTACCAAACAAAATCAATGGTGTTGGGTTTTCAAATCTATAAACCAAATCAAACCAACGAAGTCGGGTTTTTCGGTTTTTTCGGGTTTTCGGGTTTTTTTTCGATAAGTCTTCATAGCACAAAATATATAACTTATGCTCCAAATATTTCTCTAATCCTAGGAGGATACAACTATATAATGTATTTTTCAAGAAAATAATACAATAATATGAGATGAGTCATAGCATTGTACCAAAATATTCAATAACAAAGATAATAAAATCATAAAGAAAAATATTACTAAGTAACAAACCATAATAAATATTAACATAATCTAAAAGTAATACATAAGTCATGCTAAAATAAGTACAACTATAAGTATATTAATTACACAACTAAGCACTAAAGAAAAAGACAAACTAAGTAATGCATTTTCAATATGAATCAATGCAAAACTAAAAAATAGATATCCAACACTATTGTCATTTCTAGTGTTGAATTGAATTTTCTTTGTTAGCATTAGTATTGATGTGAAGTTTATTTGAATTACTACCTTTATGAACTATAAAATTTATTGGACCATTCAAGAATGTTAAGTCCAAACTTGAAATAATATGTTTAAAGATAAACTGTGAAAAAGTTTAAGAAATATTTATGAATTATATTAAAAATAAATATTTATATGTACAAAATATTTGTAAAAATTGAATAAATGTAATATCGGTTGGTTTGGTTTCAGTTTGATTTTTTTAGTTAAAACCAAACCAAATCAATTATAGTCGTGTTTTTTTTTTCTAACACAAAACCAAATCAAACCAACCCATGATCGGGTTTTCTTTTTCCCGGTTTGACTCGGATTATCGCTTTGGTGCAGTATATCAATTTTCTTTGTACACCCCTAGCTTATATATTGACAACTTTGTCCTTTGTATGTTAATGTCATGTTTTATTCTATTTTGTTTAAACAAATAGACTTATGTTATCTTTTTATTATTGCACGGAAGCATTTAAACCTCAATTCTTTCATTTTTTGAGTAAACAAAGCTATATTATTTAATTTACGAGTAGCAAAGTTATCTCTTATATTTACTAGTATTATTTTTGTACAGAAAACTATATACTCAGATTTTGTTAGATTATGAATAAATCCTATTATCCTACATTTCCTCAAATAATATTAGCATTTGGCTCTTAGATTTTTGAATAATTAAAAGGTACACATGACCTAGTAAAGATGGTAAGTTTTTTTTTTTTTTTTTGTATAATTAAAACTTAAAAAGGGAGTAGAGAACTATTTATTTTATTCTGTTAATTTTTTCTTCATTTTTATGTGTATGTGTGTGTGTCTATATATATGTTTTTTATATAAAAAAAAAACTATTTTGAATATATAAATGCCTGCATCAAACAATTAAATTTAAAATAAGACAAGTTAGTTTTGTTACACAAATTAACTTATAGAGGATGAAATTTTCTATTTTTAGGTTAAAAAATATTTTGTTACACTTAAATGTCCAATAAGGGAGACGTGCAAGCCAAAATCTCACCGAAAGGTTTATGAAATTATCCCTTTTAAATTGGGTCGAAGGAAAGAAATAGTTTTTAAAGCAGAAAAGAAGGAAGCTGATGTATGGAAAGCTTCCTTTTTTTTCCCCTCCCCAAATTTGATTTTAGCATAGAATTGTAAGATTATTTCCCCGCGTAGAATGAATAATTTCTCCTTTTATATTTTTGGAAAATTTCTATATTTTCTATGTCGAGACCTTTTCCCGTTGAGAATAGATTTCCAAAAAAACAAATCTATTTCCTGAACGGAGAAGGTTAGAAATTAAAAGTTTCCAATCCTTTATTCAACAGGAGAAGGAAACACAGACAACTATTTATATAGCACTGGACAGCAAACACACACACTTTTGCAAACACAAATCAATACGATACTCCACCAAAAATTGGATTTTGTCACTTTAGTACATCGATGCCAAAATTGCTTGAAACGAGGTTCTGCACTGGAGATTGATCTAGCATTACAACTTATAGGATTAGTTGTACTGACTCTAGGTGCAGGAGATAATGCACATGAGATTTATGAAGAATCACTGGTTTTTCTTCCTAAACTCCTCAATTCCAAATTATTTCACTCGGTCAAAGTGTTAGAGTGTTTGTCTATTGTCACTCTTGTTGCTGCAAGAGACTTTGTAGACACAGAAAGATCAATGGAGATTATATGGCAATTTATGAATCAAGAAACCAAACATTCAACGTACGTGACTGCTGCAGCAATATCAGCTTGGGGTCTGCTCCTTTCGGATATAAATACATGGAGAATTGGTCACAAAAAGTGGAAAGAATTGATCCCTTATCTTCTAAAACAACTAGAGGAAGGTGATGAAGATGTTACAGCTGCTAGTATGGACGTGCTTGCTTTACTTTTTGAAAAAGGTAATCTTGAGAAATTCTCAAATCAAACACAAGAATATTCAAGCATAAAGGACATGAAAGATGACATTATGAAGCATGTAAAGAGAGCAAAACAAGATGCTTCAAAAATTCTGGAGGATGATTACAATAGGACAGCTACTATTACTTTGTGTGGTAGAAGACTTACCTTTAGTACCTGGTCACAATTGAAGCAGATGAATTACATAAGAAGATTTTTGGGCTACGGTTTTACAAATCACATGATGGAAAACAAGTATCTTCACGAAGTCTTTCACTTTGTACCTGCAGCAACGACATATAGTGGCTTAGAACTATATAAATCTGAATATGAAGAGGTAGCTGTTCGGATTTTCTTACCTGATGTAAGAAGAAAATGTTGCAGAAAGAGGATTTATATGTCTCCTAATTCTCTGCTGAACAAGGGAAAGACTCAGTTGATGAACAAGTATAGGAGTATTGCAGAAGAGGCCAAGGCTGGACATTACAATGCTGAGGGAGAGCTCGACTGAAATAGTGTTTCTAAATGTTATCTTTTTTTTCTTATTTTCTTTTTTGAGTTGTCTTAAAATATTGACCACTTTTGACATGTTCTCAACAAGTACTTGTTCGACCAAAAAGTATGAGACCTTTTGTTAAACTAATTGAATAGGAAAATAGAGGGCAAATTCTAACCAAAGATAATTAACTCTAGATCCATAAATGCTAAGTAAGAAAAGTTGGTTAAGGTTAAGCTCATGAACTCACAAGATAACGGAAAGAGTCAAATGAATATGATGAGCTTACATTCATTCTCGACATCCTTACTCTATAATGTAAAATAATGAAGAAAGAAAGAATTCACCATTAACGGCCACGGGATATGTCTTTGTTTATTCCATAACAATGGTTACAGAAAAATAAATGGCAAGGTTCTGAACCTTCTTTCATTAGTGAAGAAGTGTGTGATTTGTGTTCTCCCCCTTCCTTCATTCTCTCACCTAGTATATATACTAGGTATTCTCCTTTACACAACGGTCATTAGCCAGAGTATCTAAATTATTTAACTGTTTTACAGATTGACCCTCTGAAATGTCGTAGCGTCCAATTCACCGTACAAGCATTCTAAGTACACGACCTCGGCCGTGGCAGAGGTGCTCGTTGCTATAGCGTTGTATGAATACGACTTCGGCCCAAGTGACTGAAATTTCTCTTTACGCAGATTCTTGTTTGGTCAGATTTCAACCCATATAGTTAGTCCCTCCGCCTATTGGGGTCGTCTTTTGGCGAGCTCGATAGGCGGACTCTGTAAATTCAGAAGTTGTGAGAAATCTGAGCACTTTGGGCGATGGGCGAGTACCACGTGGCGAAGGAGCGACGTGACGTTTTGAGAGTTGCATCAGACCGTCATATCAGTTCAGGGTGTCATTAAAACTCCTCATGTGTCATTATGGCGTATGTTTTCTATGTATCGCGTCATTTCCCGTGCCCTTTCCATTTTCAAAATGACTTTGTTTGGTTTTCCCGCTCAGTGTATTTATATCACTATAAATAGGGGAAAATCTTACATTTGAATGCCGTGCTTCCCAATCGCTCAAGAAGGACTGGTAGCTTTTCTTCTTCTCCTTCAGTTTCTCACATTTCCCTTTGTTAAAAATTCTTGTGACCGCTACCTTTTTCCCTTATCGTTCCCGATTTTCGCAATCAAAGAAAAGATGGCTAGTGCATCCTCCAACCCTGATAGAGCCGTTGGTGCCCCGGTACCGGAAAACGATATTTCCCTACTCGAAGAGGGAGTGGCTATGGTGGAGGATGAAAGTTTCCCGACGGTGGATGAAGTGGTCACCCGCCCAGGGAAGGCAAGGACTGACTTCAAGAGCCATGCTGAGGATGAGTTTGAACCTGTTATTTCTACGATGGATGCCGCGGCGCTCACGGTGTTTAAAACCAAATGGAGAATCCCCGATCATATTGAACTGGTTCCGGCTGGTCGTGACATAGTGCATATACACTGCCCGGGCTACTGCGCGTTTTATGCATATCCATTTGTCATCGGATACACGCTTCCCCTTCCTTNATCCATTGTCATCGGATACACGCTTCCCTCCTTCCTTAGCGGTGGACTTCTGCCGCTTCTACGAAGTGTGTCCGGCTCAACTCTCTCCGTACGTATACAAGCTCTTCCTTATGCTCATCAAGTACGCGGAGCTGGCCGGTTGAGGAATTTCTCTACAACACATGCTTCGCCTCTTCGCCCCCCATTTTTATAGGGGTACGATGATTCACCTTCGTCACCGAGGAACCAAGGGTTTGGTGGTGAAGATGGATGACAAGGCCAATCGCCGCTTCTGGGAGAACTTCCATGTCCGAACAGAGCATGCAGTATCGAACCCTGTGGGGTTTCCTGAGACGTGGAATTTCGCCCGTAGGTCTTTCTTTTTATTTTATTATTTTTTTTAAATGTCCGTTGGTCCCCTTTAGTGACCTCGTCGACTTTTTGTTTTTGCGGCCGAGAGAGTACCTCCTTCACAAGTTGCTAATATTCGCGAGTGGGTGAGCTCGATTCTGCCCTACGCGATGGGGATTCGCGAATGGGAACCTTTTCACGAGAGGTTTGGGCGCAAACCTTCCGCTGGTGAGTTGGCTTGTTTCCGCCTTAGTTGCTTTGTTCTTTGCTCCGTATTTTCCTTTATCTTATATCTTCGTTTGGTTGAGTTTGTCTCATTGACCGCTACCTTTTTCCCTTATCGTTCCCGATTTTCGCAACCAAAGAAGAGATGGCTAGTGCATCCTCCAACCCTGATAGAGCCGTTGGTGCCCCGGTACCGAAAAATGATATTTCCCCACTCGAAGAGGGAGTGGCTATGGTGGAGGATGAAAGTTTCCCGGCGGTGGATGAAGTGGTCACCCGCCCAGGGAAGGCAAGGACTGACTTCAAGAGCCATGCTGAGGATGAGTTTGAACCTGTTATTTCTACGATGGATGCCGCGGCTCTCACGGTGTTTAAAACCAAACGGTGAATCCCCGATCACATTGAACTGGTTCCGACTGGTCGTGACATAGTGCATATACACTACCCGGGCTACTGCGCGTTTTATGCATATCCATTTGTCTTCGGATACACGCTTCCCCTTCCTTCCTTTGCGGTGGACTTCTGCCGCTTCTACGAAGTGTGTCCGGCTCAACTCTCTCCGTACGTATGCAAGCTCTTCCTTATGCTCATCAAGTACGCGGAGCTGGCCGGTTGAGGAATTTCTCTACAACACATGATTCGCCTCTTCGCCCCCCATTTTTATAGGGGTACGATGATTCACCTTCGTCACCGAGGAACCAAGGGTTTGGTGGTGAAGATGGATGACAAGGCCAATCGCCGCTTCTGGGAGAACTTCTATGTCCGAGCAGAGCATGCGGTATCGAACCCTGTGGGGTTTCCTGAGACGTAGAAGTTCGCCCGTAGGTCTTTCTTCTTATTTTTTTATTTTTTTTTTAAAATGGCCGTTGGTTGTCTCCCTTTAGTGACCTCGTCGATTTTTTGTTTTTGCAGTCGAGAGAGTACCTCCTTCACAAGTTGCTAATATTCGCGAGTGGGTGAGCTAGTTTCTGCCCCACGCGATGGGGATACGCGAATGGGAACCTTTTCACGAGAGGTTTGGGCGCAAACCTTCCGCTGGTGAGTTGGCTTGTTTCGGCCTTAGTTGCTTTGTTCTTTGCTCCGTATTTTCCTTTATCTTATATCTTCGTTTGGTCGAGTTTCTCTCATTGGCAGGTCGGAGGGGAGCGAGAAGGGAAAGGGCTCCTGTGCTTGATTTCCGTCAGCCGGTTTCTTCTGCCAGGCCCGTACCAGTGGTAGCTCTGGATGAGGGCGTCCAAAGTCCGGTCGTTCCGCGGACCGCGTCCGCGTCCGAACATGTTCGTTAGGAGGCTGCTCTTCGGTGGGACACTCCGGTCCCCACAGTTCGTTCGGCGGACGAACCTTCTCATGATGGTGACGAAGAGGCACCGTCAAAGAGGCGGAGGGTAATGTCGGAGGGGGCATCTTTGATTGAAACGCCCTCGAGGGGTGACCCTGTTTCGGCGGTGTCTGAAGCCGGCGGTGATGCCAACCTGGGCGTGGAGGCGATGCCTGTTTCGGCCGTGGAAGAGGCTGCCGTGGCAGGGGGACAAAGTTCGGAGGCCATCGCGATTGTTACGAGCGGTCCGTCGACGTCTCGGCAGGGCCGCACCCCTTCTTCGGCTAATGAGAGGTTGAAGGGCATAGTAGTAGATAACTATGGATTTGATTCTGGTATTGATCTTGAGGATATGAGGATGTTCGAGGAAGGTTTTACTAGGGTCGATGTGAGGGCGGAAGGCCCTTCTCGTGTGCTCGAAATTCCATCGTACTTTAATCTGTTGGAGGAGACGGTGGACTTGGTGCCCCAATTTGAACTTCTGTGAGAGCAGGTCTCTTCGGGAGATTAGTGATTCCGGTTTGTCACACGGTGTGGCTGGGATGGCCTTGAGGGTGAGTTTCCTTTTGCTATTTTCGTTGTTTTGTGCCATTTGCTTTCGCTGATCCTTCCCCCCTTTTTTGACTTACATGCTGAGATCGAGAGTGCTCGTCGGGCTGAGACGCGGGCCGATGTCTTTCTAAAAATGGCCGCGAAGTATCGCCGGTATCACGACAGGTGCCATGAGATGCACGCGCAGCTTAGGGCGGGCGGTAATACTCAATCCGTCAGGCAGGAGTTGGAGAAGAGGGACGAGGATCTGATGCGCTCTATCTGAGGATGTAGCGAGCTCGAGGGGTTGCTTAGGGTCAAAGACGAGGAGCTCGAATTGGGCAAAGGGGTTGCGGCAGAATGCGAGGATCTTCAGGCGAAGGTATTGTCTTTGCGAGCCGAGCTTGAGCAGAATGCCGCTAGAATTGCCAATCTAAGTGCAGAGTGGACGGAGAAGGTGGCTGAGCTAGAAAGGAAGGTGGCCGAGTTGGAAAGGGTCGAGGGAGCCCGAGTGTCGGCTTTGGCGACGGTAGCAGTGCTACAAGACACTATCCGCGTCCTCGGGTCAGAACGGGAATTCGAGAGGGAGACGGCCACACTGAGGGGGGTAAGGCTCAAGGAGCGGATCGGTGAGCTCAAGCGGGATGCCTCGAACCTGGGAGACCAAGTTGTGCCTCTCGAGGCCGAGAAGGCGCAGCTATTGGTTCAACCCCTCCCCCCCCTCAAGAATCTGCCCCTGTTGTTGTCCCCCGCTATTTGTACGAGATATGGGTCCATGCTGAGGCCCAACGAGATATATACAAGGGTTTGTGGGCGGCGGGGAGCGTTCTTGAGGCCGTTTTTGAAGATGCTCGGGTTAAGGCACGCGTGGCTCGTCTTGCCTGCGGTTATGACCCTGCGACACCGAAGGCTGGCGGAGACGCTGAGGTCAAGGACGAGCTTGCTTTCGATGATAACGATGTTGGAGGGAGCGATGGTGGAGACAAAGCGGCCGGACCGAGCGTGAAGGGAGGTGGTGGCGTGGATAGTGATGATGCTGAGTGAAACCATTGTGCATTTAATTTGTCCTTTTGTACTTAGTTTAGTTTTTTTTTGTACTTGGTTGGCTGGGTGGGGGCCTCCTTTTTTGGCTCTTTGTAAGATACTTTTCTTTTCTTTGAATGAAATAGTCGGCTTGTCTTCGTTTGTATGTTTTTGGATTTCCCTTCTCTTTTCATTTTCGAATTTCTTGAATTTTCTCGCAATAAGTCCCTGACTTCTGGTAGTTGATTTGAGTGGGATCGAATTCGACCTGCTAATTTGAACTTGACTTTATTGACCCGAGCGGGGTCAAATTTCGTCTTGCAAATTTGAGCGAAGTCAATTTGGATTTGTTAATTCGATCGAGGTCGAATTTTGTCTTTCCAGTTTGAGCGAGGTCACTTTTGACTTGTTAATTCGAGCGAGGTCGAATTTTGTCTCGCCAACTTGGGCGGGGTCAGCTTTGGCTTGTAGACTCGGGCAAGGTCGAGTTTTGACTCGCTAACTTGGGCGAAGTCAGTTTTGACTTGTAAATTCGAGCAAGGTCAAATTCTGACTTGCCAACTTGGGCGGAGTCAGTTTTGACCTATAAATTCGAGCGAGGTCGAATTTTGCCTTCGCTTGGCGATGGCCAGGAGCCGCATTGGTGTGAGTCGGACGAGGTCGAGTTGTGACCCGTGATGAGTCCGAGCGAGGTCGAGTTGTGACCCGTGATGAGTTCGAGCGAGGTCGAACGTTGACTTATAAATTCGAACAAGGTCGAATTTTACTTTTGCTTGCCGATGGTCGGGGGCCATATGGGTGTGAATTTGAACGAGGTCGAACTGTGACCCGTGATGAGTTCGAGCGAGATCGAACGTTGACTTGTTATTTCGAACGAGGTCGAATTTTACTTTCGCTTGGTGATGGCCGGGGGCCGCATGGGTGTGAATTCGAACAGGGTCGAATTATGACCCGTGTTGAGTTCGAGCGAAGTCGAACGTTGACTTGTTAATTCGAACGAGGTCAAATTTTGCTTTCGCTTGGCGATGGTCGGGGGCCGCATAGGTGTGAATTCGAACGAGGTCGAATTGTGACCCGTGATGAGTTCGAGCGAGGTCGAATATTGACTTGTTTTCGAACGAGGTTGAATTTTACTTTCGCTTGGCGATGGCCGGGGGCCGCATAGGTGTTAATTCGAACGAGGTCGAATTGTGACCCGTGATGAGTTCGAGCGAGGTCGAACGTTGACTTGTTAATTCAAACGAGGTCGAATTTTACTTTCGCTTGGCGATGTGCGGTCTCGGTGGAGTGGTAAGAATGTTGCATGCGGCCTTGCTTTTATTGGAGAATATTACTCGTTGCTGCATCGTTTATGCATGCGTCGGGGTGAGTCCTTGTTTATCTAATCTTGCTTTTATTGGAGAATATCATGCTTTGTTGCATAGTTTATGTATGCGACGGTGGAGTCCCAGTCTATCTAGTCCATTCATTGCTCGGCCTGGAGAGACCGTTGACGGGACGGGCGATGAGCTTACTACTCGGGCTTCCGGGCACCCTGGGACTCTAATTCGAAAGAAATTCGGGCGTGATTCGTAGTGTTTTTAGTCAGCTGAATTGGCGCAGCATCGCCGTGGTGAGCATACGGGCACGCTTTTCGTGTTCATGTTCTGCCTATGTTGGGCAGATTGTACATTCCATGGGCTCTCCGACCAGTCCTAGGATATGGAGATTGTATCTTAATGATGCCGGCTTGTTCTCAGCTGTTTGTCTGTTATTCGTAGCATGGTACGGTGTGGGGGGTATTCCCCATTTGCCGTTTGCCGTGTATGTCGGCTAGCCTTCCTTCGCGTATTCGGGAGGATGTCCCTGTTCTCTGTTTCACTTTTCTCTCTCTTTTTTTAGAAGGAATATTGGTTTAGAAGTACATAGAATCATTTGTTACCTTGGTCGGTTGTTCAGCTGACGAATGAGGGGATTGGCCACGCTTCCCTTGACGACTGCGCTCTTTAGATTTGGGAAGTTCCGTCGTTTGGCAATGAACTAGGGATCGTGTCGCAGGGCGGCTCGCCTGGTTCTGTATTCTGGTACTAGTTTTTGTAGGCTTCGGCTTTGCGTGTAGCCCCGTCATCGGTTGAGCTTTGGCATCTCGTGGGTGGACGATTCACTCCCCCCTCCATTAGGGTCTCGAGTTCGAGTCCCAGTTCGTCTCAGTTCTGGGCGCGCAAAGATGGCAGAAATGTAAGTCATACCACAAACATACAGACGAGGAGTATTTTAATCAGTAAATTATACAAGCATCGTCTCATACAGTAGGAGGGAAGGCAATATGTGCAGGATGTAGGTGTTGGGTACTAACCTGGAAACGGGATTACGGGTGCGTTTGGTGTCGTAGTCCCACCACGATGGCTCATGTTCACAATGCATCAGGGTTGCTGTTGTGGCGCAGCGCAGTTTTCGTGTGCAAACCGGGCATAACTCCGATTTCGCGTAAGGATTTAACCTTGGTTGGTTCGGCGGTTTCGGGGGTTTACCGACCGGTTTCGCAAGTTGACATTCATAGTGAAAGGGTGAAACTTCACAGAACGGGAGATAGAGCTAAGAGCATGCTTGGATCTAGAGGGAACTAAGGCTTTGGCTAGAAAATCCCCACAGACGGTGCAAATTGTTCGACCAAAAAGTATGAGACCTTTTGTTAAACTAATTGAATAGGAAAATAGAGGGCAAATCCTAACCAAAGATAATTAACTCTAGATCCATAAATGCTAAGTAAGAAAAGTTGGTTAAGGTTATGCTCATGAACTCACAAGATAACGGAAAGAGTCAAATGAATATGATGAGCTTACATTCATTCGTGACATCGTTACTCTACAATGTAAAATAATGAAGAAAGAAAGAGTTCACCATTAACGGCTACGGGATGTCTTTGTTTATTCCATAACAATGGTTACAGAAAAATGAATGGCAAGGTTCGGAACCTTCTTTCATTAGTATAGAAGTGTGTGATTTGTGTTCCCCCCTTCCTTGGTTCTCTCACCTAGTATATATACTAGGTATTCTCCTTTACACAACGGTTATTAGCCAGAGTATTTAGATTATTTAACTGTTTTACAGATTGACCCTCTGAAATGTCATAGCGTCCAATTCACCGTACAAGCATTCTAAGTACACGACCTCGGCCACGGCCGAGGTGCTCGTTGCTATAGCGTTGTATGAATACAACTTCAGCCCAAGTGACTGCCGTTTCTCTTTACGCAGATTCTTGTTTGGTCAGATTTCGACCCATACAGTATTACCTTAATCAACTTATATTATCAACTCTTCAATCAGTAATCCTATGAAGTAAAAGCTGACAAGTAACTGGAGATGTTAGGAAAATATGCCTAATTATAGCGATTCTTATAACCTTATTCCAAGACCTTGTAATATTGCCTTCTCAGAGACAATGTAAACACTTACACGTGCAAAAAAGAATAACACAATTATCATGAGTCTTTCCTCCACATCAAATCCCAAATGTTACATTTGCCAAATAAATGGCTCTAAAATGGTTATGTCAAAGGAACTTGATTTCCAGCTCCTCGAATGAACAAACCACTCTGGCTCTCTTCTGTTTATGCATCGAAATGCTTCCATGGCTGGATTCTGCACATTACAGCTCTTCTTCAAGTTTAGAATGCTCCCGGAGACTCTGCAAGTTAAAACCAGAAGACCAGGGAAAGAAAAGAGTAAAGCCACCTGCCTCTAGTTCACCCGTCTGCAGCTTGATGAACATGACCAACGACAATCCTCTCAGTTGTCAATCTATCCAGTTGGGATGCAAAATATGCACAAGTTGTTCGCGACCACAACACTTGTGAGCCAGCTGTTTGCCATGAAAGGAGATGTGCCCATTAGGAACAGAGTAAGTTGAGAAATGGAATTATAGTAGCTTAGTAAGAGGATCAGCCAACTAAAGCACATGATTTCCAGCAGTTATGAAGAGATGCACAAGGATTAAACGAGTACTTGAGACCGAGTAGCAGAAGGGAATTGCATCGCAAGTTCAAAGCGAGCTACATTCCTTGAAGGACATGCTGTAGCTCTCAATGAAATCACTGCTCCTTCTAATTTGGCAATAGTAAGCACAGTTATGAGAGTTAAAACGACCAAAATTGACCCCAACAAGAGAGAATGATTCCCATAGATAACTTGTTCATTCCACAAGAGAAGACATCAGGACGTATAAGCACTATTACAAGATAATCGAACCAAAACATAGAGCCCAGTAGAACTGAACAAGAAGAAATAATGAATAATAGATTACTTTCTAGACACACCAATCAGCTCTTATTGATAGAACAGAGTCACATGACATGTGGAATGAAATAGATATATTAGAAACCGGTTAGTTTAGGATTGAAGTGACCTCACCATTGAGAAACCAAGTTTGACCTTTGGATTGGAACGGCTTTTACAGGATAATTAGCCGAACAATCTGACCCATAAACCGGAATGCCTTGGTTACTTCTCTCAGACACTTATTCTTGTCATCTCTAGACCAATGCTGCAATAAAGATGCAATTGATAGGAGAAGCAGTGAGTGGTGCTTTGAAGCACTGAAACAAAGTCCATGACGCAAAAATCTTAGGCATTTACCTTTGCCAGCATGTTGAATTTTTCACGCACACCTCGCAACAACTCTTCTGCATCCCCCTCCCACTTGTGGAATTCCAACTCTTTTTCCTCTAAGAGTTTCTCAAAGGCCTAATAACATCAATTTAGTAAATATAAAGGAGCTAACTTGCATATTGGAAGTCTCAGAGCCACCATATGACGACATAAATTGACAAAATGCACTAAAATGGTAATTCAAAGTAGCTCATTAAGCAAATTAGCACAAAAAAAGTGCAATAAACTTCAGTATTTAATAAAGGCCAACCACGTCAATTTCAAGTATTTCTTCTTAGTTAACTTTATCTTCAATGGAAAGTGGTCAATCATCACAGAACAAGCAAAAACTTACCAAAAAAATAATTATTGAACAAGCCAAAGTTTCTTTTCTTTCTTTTTAGTGTTATATTTTTTTGGATAAGTCATGTGAAAACCAAAGATTCAAGATGGTAAGCAAAACAAGAATATTTACCTAAATTTTAAGCTAGAAAAATCACAACACAGATGTTATTTAGTTCCTTATACAAAAAGATAGATGTTATTTAGTTCCTTATAAAAAAGAACATAGATGTTATTTAGCATTCGCTCAAAAAATGACCAGCTATTCCAAACTCTGTACCATAGCGATGTACAGTTGCAAATTGGTTCATTCAACTTAAGTAGGAGTTATTTGATTGATTTTTCTAAACCTAGCTTAAGAGACAATCTGGACCAAATTCCATCTTACTTTGAGTCATTTCTAGATTAGAACTAATTGAAGGAGATGAGAATAAACATAGAATTTGCATTTGCCAGCCTAGACTGTTCTGATTTTCAATTTGCATCGTTTTATTTATAGAGTCCTACCTTAGTCATAAACTAGTACTATTTCAGCTTCAGCATTTGCTAGACAAGATAAGAAATTACAGCCACATAATAATTACTAAAGCCTGAACTGACTACCATTAGAAGTCACTTCACCCCCTGCCCCAAAGAGAAAAAAAAAATAGTCCAAGGTCCATCCAATGACAACAAGGAGTATATATCCCTGAGTAACCTTCAAACATGTCAAAGACACCATGTTTTCTTCAAAAGAAATGGTTATCATGACGAAAAGTTATAGGTTCAAGCTGGAATTTAATGAGTTAAACTCTAAAGATGGAAAAAGGATGCATTCAGTTGTGCTCCTTCCCAAATTTTCTTAGCTCGTAAATTGTTTGTTTCAATTGTTATTTTCTAAGCAAGGTCTTCATGTCTGTGTAACAATGGGAACATATGTTATCTAAAGAATCTCAACACGAGGCAACATGATTTGACAATAAAATAAAGCTCACGACAGAGGAAAAATTTTCAGCTCAGAAATGAGCTCAATATGTAATTAAACCCTTAACTGGAGATTTTTCACAAAGAGAATATTTGAAGAAAGACATTTGAAGACCAAGCTTAACTTAATACTTCGTTTCGCCATTTCCAGACAAATGAAAACTCCACAAAAACACTCAGGGGATAATGACTAACACAAGGAAGTTGTACCTTTTTGCCTATGACTTGACCTCCTGCTATGTGCGAGAAATATATGTTGTAGAAGTGGCTGAGAAATAAAGGAGGAGTCTTTTCTGCCAGTTCCTCCAGATAACTGGCGTAACTGACTCCAGGATTGCTCGGTTCAGGAATCTCATAGCCCTGTTGGCTAAACCAATCTAGGTCTTTCGATATACATTCTGCTCGCTCCAATCCAGTCCTTCTGAAGTAGGCATCTAGGTTAAACAGCAAAATAGTATGGCATCATTTGAAATCCAACAAGCAATACTCTAATAGCAGTATTATCCTTTTTTTTCCTTTACACAAATAAATTCATCCCCCCAAACATATTACACTGTTTCTTTTTTCTTCTATCATGAAAATGAGAACCAACAACTCTAAACAAGTTTGTACATAGTGCAAAGAATCTAAAAAAACAATACAACACAAACTAAAAAAAGGGCAGCCCGGTGCACTAAGCTCCCGCTATGCGCGGGGTTCGGGGAAGGGCCGGACCATAAGGGTCTATTGTACGCAATATTACCCTGCATTTCTACAAGAGGTTGTTTCCACGGCTCGAACCCGTGACGCCCTGATCACATGGCAGCAAATTTAACAGTTACACCAATGCTCCCCTTCGATACAACACAAACTAAGCATTTAGTTAATCTTTCTTGGTCTTATTTTAGGGCAGGGGAGGGAATAAATTGAAAGTTCAAGACTTTTGTCATCAGCACACAGGTTGAAACTTGGTGGATAATGGGCCCACCTTTATCCTTCCCCGCTTAAATACTAGGCTTTCGTAACATGTGACATGTGCCTAACCCACACATAACGTGTTGTGCCCTTACCACTAGACCAAATAACTGGAGCTGAAAGTTGAAGACTTTTTGGTGAATGTAACATAATGAACAAAGAAATAATAGCACTCACAAGAAACATCACTGGAGTCATCAACAATGCGCTCAATAGTAGTAAAAACAAGCTTGCTATCAACAAGATACTTGAGAAACCCTTGTATGCTTGGCTGCCAAGTCTCCTCACTACCCCTATCGCCACCTATATTATTATTATCCTCTTCTGAGGAAGCTGATTCAAACCCATTCTCACTCTCGGATGAACTGTCTTTGGCTTTGGAGTTACGAAGTTTCATAGCAACAAACCTCATTTCTTCAGTAATACCCTTTTTCTCACCTGGGTATTGCTTTCTGTACCTTCTCCTCTTCCTCTTCACTGGTGGCTTCTTGGCTAATGATGTAACCCCATCATCTCCTTCTTCTTCAGTTTCAGTCTCAGTTTCAGTTTCTAATTCTGATTCTGAAAGTGTAAATGAGGAGGTTGTGTTGAAGTTTGAACATTGAAGAGCAATGGAAGCTCGGTGGGTCCACTTTTGGTTTGAGGAAATAGATAGGAAAGAAGAAGAATATTTAGTAAGAAGTTGGGGATTTGGGATTTTAGGGAACGACAAGGAAAGGGAAGATTTTGGTACTGGCGTTGAAGAATAAGAGCAGTAGCATGTCAATGTTGCCATTTGTTTTCTCTCTCGAGGTCGAGGGTTTCGCTCTCTTGCTGCCATTCTTCTGTTGTTCCCGTTATTTAACAAAGCGGGCGATAAGTCACACTCATAGTCGCCGTTGGTAAATGCGATTGTAGGTCGCAACGCAATACTCAAATATGTTATAAGTCGCGATACGTTGGTTCCTCAATTTTTCTATTCTTGATTCTCATTAGTCTATTTCTTTATAAATTTTACTATTTATAATTTTTCAATAAAAAATAATTTGTTCACAAAGAGAAAAGAGATTTCTTCGATACAAAGTAACTTTTTCTAATGTAGCATGACACATATTTAAAAAGATTCAACTGATAAAGCACTATTAAGTACATAAATGCATCAACGAATTTCTACGGGCAACATATGTGATTTGGTTGAGATTTGAAGAAAAAGAAGGTTTTGAAATTGAAATTAAAAAAAGTATTTGAAAATATCATGTTATCAAAGAAATTGACGATCGTTAATTATATTGGGGTTACCAATTACCATCAGATTCAGTGGGGTGAAGACACACTTATCAGCTTTTCTAAAAGAGCTAAAATTTGCAAAATAAAATTATACGGTCAGACGTCTCTATAATAGCATTCCTATATAACAACTCTTTACTAAAAGAGTCAAAGTTTTTCCGGAACCAATTTTCATGTTATGTTATAATATATATTCTCTATAACAGCACTTGGCTATTGTACGGGTCGAAATCTGACCGCACGTGGATCAGCATTAAAAGGAATGGCGAGGAGTCGACTAAGCTGTGGTCGTATTCATAAGATATCATAACAATGAGTATCTCGGTCGCTGCCGGGATCGAACTATCAGAAAGCTTGTACGGCGAAGCATATGTCGTGACACTTAAGGGGAACAACCCAACGTACAATCAACAGATTAAGGTATTCTGGCTAAGAACCGTTGGATAAAATGGAATACTTACTATATATATAGGGGGAAGAGAACAAAAAAGGGGGCTTCTCTCCTTCAGGAGAAGGAGGCAGAAGAACCGAAGAAGGCTGCGGGAGAAAAACAAGAGAAGTTTCGGATCTTGGCGGCTAATCTTTGTAATCATCTTTCTTGAATCGATAAAGATAAATCCCGCAGTTGTTAATGGCATTCTTTCCTTTCCTTCTTTATCTTACATTTCGGAACAGTACATCAAGAATGTAAGCATGTCATTTATGTTCGATATCTTTTATAAATCTTAAAAGTTTATGAGCTTGACTATATCTTATTCTCTTATTCGATGTGCTTTGATCTAGAGTTAATTATCCTTGGTTAGGATATATCCTCTATTTTTTTATTAATTAGTTTAGCAAAAAGCTTAACACTTTTTGGTCAAACAATTTGGCGACGTCTGTGGGAATTTTCTAGCCAAAATCTTAGTTCTCTCTATATCTAAAGCCAGCCAGAGTTTCACTTCCCGGTTGTCGTAGCCTCACCCTCTCAGTATAAATACCAACTGGAGAAAGTTGTAGGCAAGCTTTTGAAATAACCAAACCAATCAGGATCAGATCTCTACATGAAATCGAAATTATGTCTGATATCTAAACAAAACCCACGCCTCGCCTGTAGCGATGGGTTCGGCACGTCGTATGAGTACTTAAAATGGGATTACGGCCACTATGCACTTAGAACGTCTGCAATCATATTTGCCGTACTAATGTTATATGCCGATCTATACTTCCACCTCTTAGGAAGGGACAATAGCCTACTGTATGATTCTTTGAAATAACCGGCTTATCCTGCTTTATTTTTGTACCCGTACGCACAGTGTAATTTATGTACAGAGTATAACACGTTTCCCTTATTGTATGCGCACATCAGACGGGATCGGACCGGGACTCGAGCTCGAGATCCCAACAGGCAAGGTAAGTTCAGCCCATAAGAAGCCTAGACGCGACTAACGGCGAAGCCAAACACGGGGCTGCCAAATCTGAAACCGCCATTCGAGTACGGGATGTAACGGGTCGCCCTACAGCGCCTTTCCCCCCTCGCCGACTTACTAGATCAAGGTAAAAGGCAATTTTGTTTGGGATTAACTTGTTATTTTTTCTTTTTTGGATTGGGATAGGAACACGAGCACTCTCACAGGTGGTCAAACAAGGAACAAACGCCGCCGAACGCACCAAGCAAAACCCTCCGCGCCATACCATATTACAAATAACAGAAACGGCTCAGAACAGGCCGACATTATTAAGAAACAATCTCCATAACCTGGGACTGAGCAGTAAGCCCATGGAACGTATAGCCTCTCCAACACAGGCAGAACATGAACTCGAAAATCTCACACGTATGCTCGCCATGACAATCCTAAACCAATTCAGCCGACTAAATATTACGAATCACATACGAACGTCATTTAAATTAATGAAGTCCCAGGGTGCCCAGTAGCCCAAGCAATAAGTTCATCGCCCGTCCCGTCAACGGCCTCTCCAGGCCGAGCAATGAAGGGACTAGATAAACTGGGACTCCACCGACACATACAAACAATGCAACAGCGCATAATATTCTCAAATTTACAGCAAGAATAAATAAACTGGGACTCATCCAGACACATGCATAAACGATACAGCAACGAGTAATGCTCTCCAATAAAAGCAAGGCCGCATGCGACATCCTTACCGCTCTATCAAACCGGCACCTCGTTCGAATTCATAACGGGTCACAATTTATCCTCGCTCGAATTTACACCTTTACGGCCCCCGGCCATCGCCAAGTGGAAGTAAAATTCAACCTCGTTCGAATTCATAATGGGTCACAATTCGACCTCGAATTTACACCCTTACGGTCTCCGGCTGTCTCCAAGTGGAAGTAAAATTCGACCTCGTTCAAAATTCATAACGGGTCACAATTCGACCTCGCTCGAATTTACACCCTTACGGCCCCCGGCCGTCGCCAAGTGGAAGTAAAATTTGACCTCATTCGAATTCATAACGGGTCACAATTCGACCTCGCTCGAATTTACACACTTACGGCCCCCGACCGTCGCCAAGTGGAAGTAAAATTCAACCTTATTCTAATTCATAACGGGTCACAATTTGACCTCGCTTGAATTTACACCCTTACGGCCCTCGGTCGTTGCCAAGTGGAAGTAAAATTCGACCTCGTTCGAACTCATAACGGGTCACTATTCGACCTCGCTCGAATTTACACCCTTACGGCCCCCGACCATCTCTATGTGAAAATAAAATTCGACCTCGTCGAACTCATAACGGGTCATAATTCGACTTCGCTCGAATTTGCACCCTTACGGCCCGCAGTCGTCGCCGAGTGAGTAAAATTCGACCTCGTCGAACTCATAATAGGTCATAATTTGACCTCGCTCGAATTTACAAGTCAAACTGACTTCGCCCAAGTTGGCAAGTCAGACTTCGACCTCGCTCGAATTTACAAGTCAAAACTGACTTCGCCCAAGTTGGCTAGTCTGACTTCGATCTAGCTCGAATCAAGCGAATTAAAACCGCATTCGAATTCCCAAGTAAAAATCAGGGACTCATCACGGGGAAATCTGAAGATCTTTTCCAAAACAAAAGGAGAAGAAAAAAGAAAGTCAAAAGATATGTAACTAAAGGAAAAACGACTATTTTATTCAAAAGATGTACATGCGCAACAGATGTGCCTTACAAAAGGCCAAAAGAGGGCCCCCAAGAAAAGATGAAAACAAATAACGAAAAAAAGAAAACTAAGTACAAGAGCTGCAAAAAAAAATTTCACTCGGCATCGTCTCCACCGCCGTTCTCCCTAGCATCGTCATTATCAGAAGGAAGCTCATCTTCAATCTCAGCACCCTCACCGGCCTCTGTGTCACAGGGTCGTAACCGCAGGCAAGACGAGCCTCGCGTGCCTTTGCCCGAGCATCTTCAAAGGCGGCCTCAGGAACATTCCCCGCCTCCCACAAACCCTTGTATATATCTCGTTGGGCCTTTGCATGGACCCGTAGCTCATACAAACGGCGGGGAACAGTAGCAGGGGCAGATTCTTGAGGGGGAGCCTGAACCAATAGCTGAGCCTTCTCGGCCTCAAGAGTCGCAACTCGGTCTCCCATGCTCGAAGCATCCCGATCAAGTTCACCAATCCGCTCCTCGAGCCGCGATCCCTTAGTGTGGTCGTTGCCCTCTCAGATTCCTGCTCAGACCTGAGGATGCGGATAGAATCTCCTAGTGCCGCCGCCCTCGCCAAAGCCGACACTCGAGCCCCCTAGCTCTCTCCAACTCGGTCACCTTCTTTTCTAGCTCGGCCACCTTATCCGTCCATTCTGCACTCAGATCGGCGACTCTAGTAGCATTTTTCTCAAGCTTAGCTCGTAAAGACAACACCTTCGCTTGAAGGTACTCGCACTCCGCTGCAACCCCTTTGCCCACCTCGAGCTCCTCGTCTTTGGCGTTAAGTAGCTCTCGAGCTTGCTGCATCCGCGGATAGACCGCATCAGTTCCTCATCTATTTTCTCCAGCTCCTCCCTGACGGATTGGGTACTAGCGCCCGCCCTAAGCTGCTCGTGCATTTCACGGCACCTGTTGCGATACCGCCGATACTTCTCGGCCATCGTTATAAAAATCTCGGCCCGCGTCTCAGCTCTACGAGCACACTTGATCTCCAGCATGTAAGTCTAAAAAAAAGAAGAGAGAAAGAGTCAGTAAAGGAAAAGGGCACAAAACAAAGAAAACAACAAAAGGGAACTCATCCTTAGGGCCATCACGGCCACACCGCGTGACAAACCAGAATCATTGATCTCCCAAAGAGATCGGCTTTAGCGGCGGAGCACAGAAGGTCGAACTGAGGCACCAAATCCACCGTATCCTCCAACAGGTTAAAATTCGACGGGATTTCGAGTATGCGGGAAGGGCCTTTCACCCTTACATCAATCCTGGTGAAGCCCTCCTCGAACATCCTCATGTCCTCAGGGTCGATGTTAGAGTCGGATTCATAATCCTCCACCACTACGCCCTTCAACCTCTTATTAGCTGAAGATGGGGTACGGGTCGGCCGAGACGTCGATGGGCCGCTCAGAATAGTAGCGGCAACCCCGGAGCTATGTCCTCCTGCAGCAACAGTCTCTCCCACGACCGAAATAGGCGTCGCCTCCGCACCAAGACCGATATCACTGCCGGCTTCAGATATCGCCAAAGTAGGATTGCCCCTTGAGGTCATCTTAACCAAGGGCGCCCCCTCTGACAACCTCCGCCTCTTTGACGGGGCTTCCTTGCTGCTGTTGCGAGAAGGTCCGTCCGTTGAACGAACCAAGGAAACAGGAGTGTCCGGTCGGGGAACAACCTCCAAACGAACAGGTCCAGTTGCGGACACGGCCTGCCGAGCAACCAAACTTTGGGTGCCCTCACAGGCAGTTGCCCTTGGAACGGGCCGGGCTGAGGGAGCCGGCTGGCGGGAAGCAGGCGCAGGAGCCCTCGCCCTTCTCACTCCTCTCCGACCTGCCAATGAGAAGAGATTCGATCAAACAAAGATAAGGTCAAAGAAACTACGGAGCAAAGAACAAAGCAAGACCACGACGAGCCAACTCTCCAACAAAGGGCTTGCGCCCAAACTTCTCAAGGAAAAGTGCCCATTCGCGAATCCCTATCGTATGGGGGAGAATCGTGCTCACCCACTCGCGAATATCAGCAACTAGCGGAGGAGGTACTCTCTCGGCTACAAAAACAAAAACAAACCCTCAACGAGGTCATTAAAGGGAGACGACTGACGGCCATCTTAAGAAAAAATGCATAAAGTAAAAAGAAAGGAAGACCTACGAGCAAAATTCCACGTCTCAGGAAACCCCGCTAGGTTCGACACGACGTGCTCTATTCGGACGTAGAAGAAGCTCTCCCAAAAGCGGCGATTTGCCTTGTCATTCATCTTCACCACCAGACTCTTGGCTCCTTGGTGGCGCATGTGAATCATCGTACCTCTAAGAAAATGGGGGGCGAAGAGGTGAAGCGTGTGTCGTAGAGAAATCCCTTGGTCGGCTAGCTCTGCGTACTTGATGAGCATAAGGAAAAGCTTGTACGCGTACGGAGAGAGTGAGTCGGGCACACCTCGTAGAAGCGGCAGAAATCCACCACCAAGGAAGGTAGAGGAAGCGTGTACCCGATGACAAAGGGATATGCATAAAACGTGTAGTAGCCCGGACGATGTATATGCACTATGTCCTGATCTGCCGGAACCAGCTCAATGTGATCAGGGATCCCCCATTAGGCTTTGAACGCCGTGAGCGCCGCAGCATCCATCGTAGAAAAAACGGGTTCTGGCTCATCTCCGGCAGGGCTATTAAAGTCAGTCCTCGTCCTCCCTGGGTGGAGAACCACCTCATCCACCGTCGGAAAACCCTCGTCTTCCGCCATTTCCACTCCCTCTTCGAGCAGGGGTACGTCATCTTCCGGCACCGGAGCACCAACAGCTTTATCATAGTGGGAAGAAGCACTGGCCATTTTCTCTTTGATCAAAATAAGCGAGAATGATAAGGGAAAAAGGTAGTGGTCACAGCGAATCCTAACAGAACAGAAATATGAGAAACTGAAGGAGAAGAAGAAGAGTTGCAAAGTTCTCTCTTGAGCGATTAAGAAGCGTAACATTCAAATGAGAGATTCTCCCCTATTTATAGGGATATAAATGCCCTGAGCGGGAAAACCAAGCGCCGCCATTTAGAAAACGGAAAGGGCATGGGAAACGACGCAATGCATAGAAAACGTGCGCCATAATGACGCCTGAGAAATATTAATGACATTCTGAACTGACATGACGGTCTGACGCAGCTCTCGAAACGTCAGGTCGCTACCTCGCCATGAGGTGCTCGTCTAAAGCGTTCAGATCTCTCCTTCTCGAATCAACAGAGTCCGCCCATCGAGCTCGCCAAGAGGCGACCTCAATAGGCGGAGGGACTAACTGTATGGGTAGAAATATGACCACACGTGGATCAGCATTAAAAGGAATGGCGAGGGGTCGACTATGCCGTGGTCGTATTCATAAGATATCATAACAACTAGTATCTCGGCCGCTGCCGGGATCGAACTATCAGAAAGCTTGTACGGCGAAGCATATGTCATGACACTTAAGGGGAATGACCCAACGTACAATCAACAGATTAAGGTATTCTGGCTAATAACCGTTTGATAAAAGGGAATACTTACTATATATATATATAGGGGGGAGAGAACAAGAAAGGGGGCTTCTCTCCTTCAGGAGAAAGAAGCAGAAGAACCAGAGAAGGCTGCGGGAGAAAAACAAGAGAAGTTTCGGATCTTGGCGGCTAATCTTTGTAATCATCTTTCTTGAATCAATAAAGATAGATCCCGCGGCTGTTAATGGCATTCCTTCCTTTCCTTCTTTATTCTTACATTACGGAACGGTACATCAAGAATGTAAGCATGTCATTTATGCTCGATATCTTTTATAAATCTTAAAAGTTTATGAGCTTGACTATATCTTATTCTCTTATTCAATGTGCTTTGATCTAGAGTTAATTATCCTTGGCTAGGATTTATCCTCTATTTTCTTATTAATTAGTTTAACAAAAAGCTAAACACTTTTTGGTCAAACAAAAAATATTCACAACCAACGAGGAGGCTCTTATAGAGAGATTTGATTGTATATGACTAATATGTTAGACCAAAATGGGAATCGAGAATGAAGAAACCTTATAAAATGTTTTCGGCATAAGCGAATTATGGCATTCATTGTTATCGGCTTCCGTCAATTCTCTCAGTTATGATTTATCCTCAAAACGCATTTTAAAAGTACATTCTGCATTATTCTGGTAATTGGTGAGCCAAAAAGTGCACATGCTGGGAAAAAAAGCAAAAACAACAAAAGAACATTGACGATGAAAATAGAGAATAAAATATCAGAAAACAATGGAGAAATATTTTTACAGCTTATTAAACAAGTACCCGTAAAGAGGGGAACAAACAGTCAAACACCCTCAAAGAAAGGATAGTAATCTTTTAGCTTTTGGTAAATGTATATACAACAGGTGGATGATACAACATTTACAGAACAAAGTGTTTACAACATTCTCTCAAGAATGATCAATCTGTTAGCAAAGAAATCGATGGTTAGCATTCTGTAGTTTACTCTCCCTAATGTACAGCCTAGTACAAATTCTCGCTGTACAAGTAATCTGTAAACTCAACCTATGAATTTGGTAATTCCAATGAGCTCTACCTAACTAATCTAAGCGCCAATTACTTCCAGTCCCTACTACTACTTACACTATTTGCATGTGAAGAATGGAGGAAAGGAATGTCAAAACTCCATTATGTTGGTTCTTGTTTATGTACAGCTATCTTCATCTACTAAGAGCTTTCAATTTATGCAAGAATTCTAGTGTCTCTTTATAAGAAGGATCGCTTCGGCTCAAAGGCTTGCAGGAATTAATATGATCAGTTGACTCCAAAACCTGCACCAAAATGTGGGTAAAGATGAAAAACTCCACAGGTATAGAAGATAAAGGTCAATGATAGTTAATCAAAACATTGTCTAACACAACTCCAGAAGTCAAGATGAATTAAATTGTGCAATAGCATGGAGGATACATGCTTTCAAACGACTGGCTCATTAGAACAATCTTGCCATCCATTTTCACTATTAAGGACAAGCATCCAACGGTGCCACAGAGATCAGAATCAACTTCCCAATCTCCAAAATTCAGGTTTTATTTATTTGCTCAAGCACGATTCAAGTTTTATGTTCGCTACCTACAGTAAAACCTTTTCAAAAAGCTTTACTCCCTTTCACCTACTAAAATTTTAGTTACTTCCAAAATAACATAAAGTGACAACCACTTCAATGAGTGTGTCAAATTATCTCTATGAAAGATGAGATAGGAAGTTCCATGTTTTCTTTATCATATTTATTTCTATACTAAACTGCCAAAAAATCGTTAGGCCCCGATAATTGAGAAAAGAATGCTCTAACTAATATGATCGCATTACCCAAAAAAAAATCTAGAAAAGAATAAGAAAAATAACAGCCCCACTGATATGATCTGCTATGCTCAACCACAAAGTGCAAGCAATCGAAATGATAACTGCAAACTATTGCAACAAATATAGGTGCCTGGTAATCATCAATTTGAGCAACTTACAACTAATTCTCCAAATCCGGGATATGCCGACTCCAATGGTACAATTTCCATTCGAAAAGCCCAGCCTCCATAGCCTTCAACAATTGGAGTTACCTTGGTCTACGAAAGGATCATCAGTCAATTTTTAGAACGGCAACCACAGAAGTGAATTTTTTCAAAGGCAGCTCAAGGGTGGAAAAATATTACCTCACAGAAACTGAGGACCTCAAGCATCCCTTTTTTGTGAAGCTGCCGCATAAAATCATTTAGCTCAACCAATCTTGGAGATCCACTTCTCAGCTCCCCAATCTAGCAATGGCAGGAAGTAGTATTTATCAATTTTCACACCCAAGTGCACCCGCAACAAAAATCTCAAATCTCATGTGCATATTTCTAAATAAGAATAAGAAACTGAAGTACTCTTGGGAAAAAGATAAGTAGAAAAGAGAAATAAGATAACAAGGTAAATAAAGGAAGCAGGAAAATTCTACTAACAGTGGGGGCAGGGCGGAAAACAAGACCCATTCTCCAAGGCATGTCTGCAAGTTTGCTGCCAAAATGAGGACAGCTGTAGAATACCTGACCCAATCATTTTTAAGAAAACTAATGAATAAGCGAATTTAAAAAGTATAAAAATAGGTCAATTGTCTTGTAATTCATCATCTGATAAGAAGCAGCACACATACGACTCCAATTGTATTCTTGACAAGGTCATCCTTCTTTTCTGCTTTTGCATGATACAACATCTGCTTGACAACCAGGCCGCCCATGCTGCCAAATTGCAACCAAAAGTGTGGTTTCGTGTCAGTAAACATGTATAGCTACGGCATATCAGCTTGAATAGATGCTTAAAATAAATTTAAGAACTGATGCAAAAGGGTTCTGGTGCCATTACTAATAGGAAGATAAAATAGTTATGACACCATTACTAAGATAATAGTTAACAATGTATCATATGAGCTAGAGCGAAAATGTGCAGCGCCAAACAAAATAATTTTTGCAATCCTAGGTGCAGGATACAAAAAGAGTTTCTTGAAAAGAGCAACAGAGGATGCTACATAACATGAACTAAAACTTCCCCCCAGTGGGAAGTGGTTAATTTTAGAACCACCCAAGAATGGAAGGTATAATGAAGGGAGTTCCAATTAATGGACCAGATAATCACAAGCTCCAAGTAATCTAACAGCAGAGAATATGCGGTTTGATTAGGACCAACCTATGGGAAATGAATACAACTGGTCGATCGCCAATGCCTGCAGCAACAAGCTTCTCCAACAGCATGGCACTTACTTCCTGCAGGTTTAAAACAATGAAATGAATAATACATCTGATGCCACTGAATTGCATGCACACCAAGTTATTTTTATAAGGAAATGCACAACAGATTAAAGGACCAAGAGCAACAAAACATGCCCAGGTTCTGCACAATAAAACTCTTCAAGATGAAGAAACCTGTTCTAACTATAAACAGCTGTGATCATCCCATTAGTTAGGATCTTAGTTTTGGAGAAATTTAGTTTTGAGAGGCTTAGCCTAATTTTAAAGCTTCTAAGGGGATTAATCTCATCTTCATCTTCTTGAACTTCAACTTGAATTTTTAGGGTAAGATTTTTTGTATGAGTTCATCTCTTCTCCATCATGTTTCTTTTCTTTCACTTGATTGATATTACATGTCTTCCTTTGTGTTGATCCTAATTGCATTATTAATTAGTGGGCTCTTGCATATTTATTTGAAATTGACAAATAATATTCTTTATCTAATTCCATTTCAAATAGTATATATATTCTTTATCTAATTCTTTTTGAGTCTACTACTATTGTCTTTGAGTTGAATCATTGTTAGTGATAACAAGGATTCAAGTTACATTAAATACTTGAGTTTGTGTTATTATAATTCATATAATTCTACCCTATCCTGTATTCTTTCTTATTATTCTTCGGCAAATTTGTTTGCTTCCAATATTACAACGCTATCACCATTCCTTCGCTCCCTTTTTTGGATAATGGTGGCAACCGCGCCATCTTGCATACACCTCGATTAATCCACCGTGTACCTGCTGCCTTCCACCAGCACAATACAGGGTAACTTCTCACCGTGAAAACTTAGATAAATGAGAAGAAACTACCTAGCCTATTTCCCTCTATTCTGATTTGAATTTCAGTTTCTCATGGTCCATTCAGCTTGTAGCGAGTGCTAGGTCATACCCTTGAGTGCAACATCCTTTCTATTTTTTTTCTGGTGTAGAATGGTATAGAGGAGTTGAATAATCTCACATTCCCTTCATTAGTGGATGAACTATATGTGGCAATGTATAGACATTTCTTGAAAGCTTTAGGATAGATAAACTAGTCTCTAACAATTGAAAAGGGAAGTCCAGTGCTTTGCATGATACTATGACCAACCTCAAACACACACGACAATTTGAAAGAAGTTAATAAAAATGCAAACCTGAAGAGGTAGGCTCGCTCCAGACCACTGGGTTAGATTTGTCTGCATAAAATTCCATGTTTAAAGTCAAACGACAAGGTAAACCTTTTTCTTTGTTTGGGGGTGGGGGTGGGGGTGGGGGGATAAATAGATAGCAAAGGGACACTTAGAAAAACAATAATATAACTTTTGATTTAAAGAAGTGCAAGACGTCATCATTTGCAAGACCTTTTTTAAAATAAAAAAAAGGCTACACATGAGGAGAAAGATGATTGAATATTCGATAAGATTTTAAAAGGATAGCCAGATTATGTACCAACCTTGTACTTCAAACTAAACAGACGGGCATGAGGGAAATCAGATGCCAGCCATTCACCAGGCCAAAATGTTCCTTCCCGTCCAGCCTCTTCATCAATTTTCTCAACCAGGCCAGATTTGGTTGATGACTTGTCATCTGACAACCGCCAAGTTTTGAAGGGTCCCCCACGCAAACCATGTATAAAGACAACATCAACTGCAGGTATTTCTGACTCTGATATATTCTCAGATTCACTTGCAGATGTCGATGATATATCATTACTGGTATCTTCATCTGTTGTATGCTCACTCTCAGCAGAATCATTGGCACCTGAAGATGACGACCCATCCAATGATTTTGGCGTTATCTTTTCCATACATTTCCAGTGGGGTAATTCAGGATTTATCAGGAGGATCATATCAGCATAACGAGGGCAAGTATGTGCTTTGTTAGAAGGATTTCCATGAAGTACATCACCATTTACAGAATCTTCACCAGTTTGGTCATCACAGAATATGTTCAACAGTGTTGCCCTCGCATAACTTCGAATTTTAGGGTCATTGCAACCAGGAATCCTTCCACTAGCACATTCTTCAAGCCATTCACACCACTCTTTATCTCCAACTAGTCCTTTCTTGACTTTTGGAAGAACTGAAAGTACAGTTAGCAACCGTGCTGCATGCTTCCGAATATGACCTGTAGGCGGAACACGTAGACTGGATGCATCATTGGAATTCGCAGTAGTAGAAGCTTCGCCAGGAACAGTTGGCACCCGTTCCTGTCCCTCCAATGCTCGTGACGCATCATATGCTTCTATTGCAGCAAGCTGTTCATAATCATCATCCAGTAACAGGCGCCTAAGCAAATTGAGGACTCCAAAATCAGCTATTTTGTTCAGACAAAGAGTATCTTCGGCACATATTTCTGTCAGCGCTTTGATCCCTTTAAGCGTGGCCACTGCAGAATCTGCAGCATTGATCTTAGGCAGTTTGTCTTTCTTAAGACTTTTTAGCGCCACAGCAAAAGGTTCCAGGGAGAGAAGATCTGCCAAGGGATGTGTATCATCAGCATTGGCAACTCTTCCCAGTTGCATTCCTACTAAATTGACAACTGCTCCTGCCAATTGACTAGCAATTTGTGTGGCAGAAACTACATTTGCTTGATCAACTTGGGTCTGCAAAATTAAGATTCTTCATGAACCACAGAGAAACCAAGGAGACACGAGATGTTTCTACTTACAACAAATAAAAAAGACTGCTTCCACACCATCCCAAAACAAAACAAAAAAAGATTATAGTGTGACAAACCTTCACTTTATCACTGTTTGGTTGGTTATTTCCTTTGCTTAATGCTGTTTTCTTGGATTCCAGAACATCACTTAGCATAATAGTTAACCATCCTTGAGAAATTGGTATGGAGGATGGTCCATAATCTTCAAGAATGCGTGAAAGGATACTTATTGCTGATGACCGTATTGCATCAGAGGATAGCTGTCCAAAGACCCAAGGGAGCAGAACGCCAGACCAATGCTGGCTTTCTTCCAGTGACATATGCCATTCCCTAGCACAGAGCAACTCCAAAGCCTTAGCCAATGCTTCTTGCACCGAAGAATGCTTTGTGGTCTGTTTAGCAGCCTCTCTCATCAAATGAAGACCCTTTTCCACTGCTACCTCCTGTGCCGAAGGGCTTCGCTCAAGAGAAACCAAAAATGCAGACAATGCCATCTGAGCTAGGGGGATGTCCTGAGTTTTACTTGCATGCGAAACAGTAGACAGCAGACTAGAAGTCCAATCAGAAACAGAAGTACTTAGCGGCAGATTGTGGTCTTCTAGAAGCAATTTAGCTATCAGACTTCCATGCCATTTCACAGATCTCTCTGGTGCCACTAAAGCAGCCATGACAGCATGCCCCTCTTGATCCAATTCTTGAATATGATACCTATTAACTTCCGAAGCCGTTGCCCAATTTGCTAATGCCCAAGCAGCAAAAGGAACAGCAACTTGTTCAGAATGCAAATCATCCCAGAGGCCAGGAACCACAGCAGAAGACAAATTTGATCGGGCTGACGAACTATCATTTATTTTGTTAAACAAGAGATTACTAGGGGTATATCTGACTGTCTGGCTAGTGTTAGGAGGCCCCATCTCAACAAGCGCATTAGTTCTTGAAAGTCCTACAGCAGTCGTACCTTCAAGAATCTTCATCCCAATACCCTTCATCCCTTCTCCGCCATCATCCTCCTCATGTGGCTCATCCCAATGCATACCACCTTCCTCGATTACTTCAATCGCTGCGGCAATATCTCTCATCTCAGCATCTTTGGGTAGTGTAGGCTTGAACAAAACCTTGTCTGCACTTTCACAATGGGACGTGACAATATCCATAATTGCTGCAACCAGCATGCTCCTACCTTTCAAAGAATCAGAATAATCGTATGAACTACGTCTTGTATTCTGCTTCCAACAAAAATTCAACATTTCCATGTCAAACAAAAAATAATAATTCCTCCAAAATTGTAAAAAATGATATAACAATTTAATAACTTTCAATAGCCTGGCCACAAAGAACTTAATCTATGTCATTTCATGCCATTCATAATTTTCGAGTATCTTCAAGGGCTTGCTTAAGGCACGATTAAGTCCTGAAGTTAAACATTTCACTAAATTTTAACTATTTTATACAATTTCTTTCATACAGTAATTTATTTAAAAATTTAATGGAAAAAGGCCACACCTTTTTTGATTGTCGAGGCTGAGCAGAGAAAATAAACCTAAGAAGATAGGGAACAGCATGAGGCCTCGCGAGAACATCCTCACACACATTAGAATCAGCAATCAAGTAAGCCAAAGCCCTAGCGGACTCAGCCTGGGTCCCGCAATTCTCCCCTGATGTCCCCACCGTCTCCAGAAGCCAATCAATCACCGCGCCACCGCCTGCGGCAACGAGCGCCGCCCTCCGACTCTCGCTGGCGGCGGCAATGTCAGCTAACAACGCCGCAACCCTAATCTCAAACCCGACCCGAACCTCGTGATTCGCTGAAGACATAACCGACCTCAACGACTTCCATAGCACAGAAGCTGCAGCCCCTGTCTTCTTCATCCTATTTACAATCCTCATCAACGACTCGTTCGATTTTTCCAGCACGTTCTCAATTTCATCATCGCGAGTTAATATTACAGCGCAGGTAGCAACAATGGCGGATAATAGGGTTGCCGATAGAGCAAATACAGAGTAACGAGAGGGGTGGGTGGGTTCGGGAATTGGAGGATAGGTAGGGGAAGGGACAAGATGGGGATTTTTTATATTATTAAGGATATTGACAGAATCCTCGGGATTACGATTTGAAGATGAAGAGAGGGAGCGACGGCGAGGTAAACGGGTACAACACCGGCGGCTTGTTCTACAAAGAAGGCGAAGCATAATTCAGTTAACTTGTTCCAAAAGAAATTGATGTGTTTAACTAATAAGAAGAAGATAGTAATAAATTTTTGGATTAGTGGCAAAGGCGAAAATGGAGGAAGAAAGGGGTGGATTATGAATTTGGACTTTGGAGGAACAAGAAGAATAGTGAAGAAAGAGAGGGAATTTTAGAGGTAATATGCGGAATCTTGAACTGGTTGGTTGACAGGTACGTAATGTCAATTGTCAAACCATAGTCTAATACTCTAATCCATGACTTCAAATGGATATTGATGGTGAATGTGCAGATTAATAATTAATCTTACTATTATTTAGGTCAAATTAAATAAATGCTCCTAAATACACGTAACGGAATAGTCACATACATATCCAATGAAGCTAGGTTTTGAAGCTTAAGGGGTTGTCTGGTATATAGGAAGAAATAATCATGGTACGAAGTTATGATAGTTATTCAACGTTTGATATATATATTTCTAGTGATGTATAATTAATCCTTATATAAAGTTATACATCAAATTTTAAAAAACTTTCTACCGCTATCAACGTGGAATAACTAATCCATACTATATAACTTATACTATATGGATAAAACACTAAAAGGCTAAAACTATTCTTTCTAGAAGCCTATGAAAGACAAGTATTCAAGATTATAATTGTAAACTCATAGCACTTTATTTTAAAAAATAAATAAATATTTTAAATGACATCTTATATTTAATTTAGTGCAATGAATGAAACGTATAACAAGAAATAATCTCTGCATTCCTAATCAATATATTACTAATTCTTGTATTATCAATCCTTGCATTACTAATTTATGTATAATTTTTTTGAACCAAACGACGTTGAAGAGTTTAGAATTCTAGTCATTTTAAGTTGTTGGTACTAAATTAATTATTCATACATAAACAAATTTTTTAAGCTAAATATAGAGTTTGCGCCAAAGTTATTAGGTTCCGCCGAACCTGTACTTTGTTACTGAGTCCCTAGTAATGTTTGACCAAAAAGTGTGATTTTCGGCTAAAAGAGTTGTATTAATATAATGATGGGTTAAACTTAGTTAATAATAATATCTCTAGGTGTGAGTTCTGAAAAAACGTAACTAATGTTAGGCAGATCTGATGCGGAATGACAACAACATGCGTTAACTATTCCAAAACGTATGACCAATAATGAAGAAATAACTAGCAATAAATAACAATAAATTCATGTGAGTATAGAAGGAGTGGTTACCCAATAAAAGGATGAATGAGATGATTGTCCATCCTGACAATGATGAGTGACACACAAATCCTAGAATGTTCGAATTATTCTCGAATCTGATGGAAAAGTGTGGAACAATATGAATCAGAATCTTGATGGAAAGGTAGCGTTTGTATCTTCTTAAGAGAGAGAATCTTTTAACAAAAGTCCGTTTTTATTGAACGAATGTCATATGCCCTCATTCATTGTCTTTTCTCCTATTTATATGGGACATATTCCTAACAAACCCTAATAGTACAAGTGCAAATAATATTCACTAGAATATTCCCTTTAATATCCTATTCTAAAAACTAGCCATTACAGCCCTTTCCGCGGTGCTCGACCTCGACCATTGTTGACATCTCGACCACGAGTCTCGCTATTTTCTGGTCGCCCTCGACTGATTCTTTCCTAAATGCTTTCTTGTCCTAAATATTATGGGGTAGATTTCGACCCATACAGTTAGTCCCTCCGCTTATTGAGGCCGGCCTCGGACGACCTTGATGAGCGGATACTGTTTGTTGTGGTCAAGAAGAATGAACGAGTGGGTCAGGTAGTGATGTTTGGGACGAGCTAACAACGTGGCCTTTCGTGAGCTGCAATTTTTTGGGGGGTTACGCCGTTTCTGCACCAAAGTGACATCATGATGCCATGCATCATTATGGCGCATTTTCCTGATGCTTTGTTTTGTTTCCCGTGCATCTGTCGGTTGGATCTGCCGTTTCGATTCCATTGCTGAGTAATAATGGCATAATTTCTTGGATTTGATGCCCAAATTCTTATAAATAGGGATGTGAGGGCCTTCATTCGTTCGTTACGTATTTTTCACATTGAATCCTTGTGCCTTCTTCTCCTTACTCCATTGTTGTGTGTCTTCTTTCCTGGTTCCAGTGACTCCAGTTGCTTTTAACCCTTCTTTACTTAAAAATCGTTTCTTTTATCAGAACTATGGCTAACGTGTCATTTGATTCCGGTGAGGGAAATAACCTTGTGCCTTTGGTGGTGATTATGCCTCCTCATGCTGATGGCGTCTCTGTTACCATTGAGGATGAGAACTTTCCTACGATGGAGGAAATAATTCCTCGTAGGGAGAAAGTCAGGTCTGTTACCGATCTAGCAGAGCTTAGGGCTAAATTCAACATTCCCGCTCGCATCAATTTGGTTCCTACAGGGCGGGATGTGGTACAAATCCACCGCTCCAGGTATTGCGTGTTCTACTCATACCCCTTCTAGGTTAGCTACGCCCTTCCCCTTCTCCCACTGGCGGAGGAATTTTGCCGTTACTATTGCGTCTGCCCGGCTCTACTCGCCGCATATATCTACAAGCTCATCAGGATGCTTACTAAATTTGCGAAATTAGCCGGGGTCGAGATCACACTCTGGCATCTGATGCATCTCTTCGCCCCTAGTTTCTATAGGGGGACAATGTTGAACCTTCGCCATCGAGGGGGAAAATGCCTGGTGGTGAAGATGGACAACAAGGCAAACCATCAATTCTGGCACAATTTTTTCTTTGTCAGAACCGAAGATGTGGTGGCCAACGCGGACGGCTTTCCCGAGACTTGGAATTATAAACATAAGCGTCTAATCTTTCTTCGTTAAAACATTTGATTTGCATGTTTTAGTCGTAGGTTCTGAACTCCTGTTCCCTTCTTACGCAGCCAAGACTATGCCCCCTCCGTTGTTCGGGGACATTTCTGATTGGGTTGGCCGGGTTCTGCCTCATATCGTGGGAATTTGCAAGTGGCCGGGCTTTTTTAAGAAGTTCATGGCTGCTCCTTCCTTGACCGGTGAGTTTGTCTGTTTTCTTTTTGTTTTGGCCTCTTAGTCACCTATTTCTTATAGTTCGCCTTTGATGATAGTGATAACCTTTTTCGATTCTTTCTTTTCCAGCCCGGGGATCTTCGAGGAGGCCGAGAGCTCCCCCTCCTACATTCTGTAAGAGGAAAGTTGCCTCCTTTTCGACGTCTTCCCCCTTACGACCGCGGCCAGGCCGACTAGTTCATTCGCTTTTGTTCCTTCCTCGATGATGCTACAAGTGATGAAGGTGGTGTCTAGTAGTTTTCCTTTGTGTCTTTTTTGTGTATCTTTGTGTGTAGTTGGTGGCGTCTTCGTGAGCCTTTGTAAAATTGTTCTAAGTATGAAATGCCAACTTTGTTATTTGTATCTGGTTTTCTTCCTGTGGTTCGTACTTGTATTTTCTTTGTTGATTTCCTCGCTTGGTTGCTTTGATTTTCTAGACGTAACCACTCAGTACGAATAAGGTCGAACATATCTTATGTTTAACTATGGCCGAGGGCTGATAGGTGTTAGTTCGAACAAGGTCGAACCCAAACATAAGTTTGATTATGGCCGAGGGCTGATAGGTGTTAATTCGAATGAGGTCGAACATAACGCATGTAATGTATGTTTAACTATGGCCGAGGGGCGATAGGTGTTAGTTCGAACGAGGTCGGACATAATGTATGTTTAACTATGGCTAAGGGCCGATAGGTGTTAGTTCGAACGAGGACAAACATAACGTATATTTAACTTTGGTCGAGGGCCGATTGGTGTTAGTTCGAACAAGGTCGAACCCAAACCTAAGTTTGATTATGGTCGAGGGCCGATAGGTGCTAGTTCGAACAAGGTCGAACACATCCTACGTTTAGAAAGATATGCTTCTAGGTGCGGAGTTTGTCGACATCGTAAAACTTTAGGCACTGTTGCCTTGGTTGTATATTTGGAGAAATAGAAATAAATTTCATGCATTGTTTCTTTATTCTTACACTTGGAGAAATTTATAAATTTTTGGGTGTTGGCTAGCGTTCCAGTCCCATTCCCGGTCTATCTATTCCCTTCATTGGTCGACCTAGAGAAGGTTTGAGAGATCGAGCAATGAACTAGCCATCTTGTGCCTCCGACTTTGCGTACTTGGACTTGAAGTGTCCCCTTCATCGCCTCGTTAAAAACCTCCTTGAGAAAACCCAATTGGGACAAAACTCAAGTGAGGGAAAAACGAGTACGACTTGAGTGACGCTTTATCTCTTAAAAGTTGAAGTACTTAAGGTGGGTAATATTCCGTTGTTTGGTAGTAGCTTTCCTTCCATTGTTTCTAGTTGGAATGACCCTTTGTTCGTTGTTGTCGTGATGTTGTACGGGCCATCCCAATTTGTTCCCAGTTTATCTTCCCGTGGGTCTTTGCTTGCTTGTGTTTTAGCTTTAAACACATAGTCCCCGACTTTGAGCGGCCTAACCTTTGCTTTTTTGTTATAATAGCGGTCTGCTTGTTATTTTTGGGCGATCATCCTTATGTAGGCCATGTCTCTTCGTTCTTCTAGCTCTTCTTGCTTCTGTTTTAAATCGTTCCTCGGCCCGCTCTCGTTGGGAGTATCTTAGGCTTTGGGCTCTCCGACTTCGACCGGTATTACTGCGTCAGTCCCACCAGACTAAAGAATAAGGCGTCTCTCATGTGCTTTGTCTTTGGCGTTGTTCGGTAAGCCCAATAGTACTTCTGGTAATATTTCTGGCAACCCCTTAGAGCCTTGAAGTTTTTCGTTCTATAGGATTTTAGTATGATCTTGTATGGAGTCGTACAGTGACGCTTGTTCGTTGCCGCGCGGGTGGTAATGGCGTTGAGAGTATTCTCCTTTGGAATATGCCATTTTTCGAAAAGAATTGGCGACCTTCTTTCCCTGTAAATGGGCATCGTATCGCAATGGATCTCTTTAGATGAGACTGAAAGTGGACATGATGTTTTCCAAATGAAGGCATCAACTTTCAATGTTTTCACGGTTATTGGGCGAATGACTCCTGCTTCAACTACCACTTAGAAAAATAATCCAGTTAAACCAAAAGGAATCTGAGTACGTTCCTCGCCCCGCCACGAGGGGCCCACGATGTCCATTCCTATTTTGATGAAGGTCTTAAAGGGAGGGCGAGTGGAAGGTGTTCGCCTGCTTGATGAATCCTTGGGGCATACTTTTGGGCATTACTCGTATTTTTTCAAAGCGAAGTCCCGCAACCTCTTTTTCATGTGGGCCAGTAATACCCTGCCGTATGAGCCATCTTGACCAAAGCCCGATTGCCAAAATGGAGCCTCCAAATGGCCTTCGTTGACCTCTTCAAGGACGCGCCGCTCTAATTTGGCCTAGATTTTGCTGGAGGGAAACGCCGTACCTTCTCTTGTACAGGTCGTTGTGGATGATGTGCTAGCCTGGTTTGCCTTTGGCCATTCTAAGTTTCTGCCTCTTTTTTTACTCACTGGGAGTACGCTGTCCTGTAAATATAGTAACAATACGGTTACGCCAGTCCGCAAGTAAAGATATGGTTTCTTACCTCGAATTTGGTCTATCGACGAGTTGAGAAAGGTGGACAACACTCTGTCTCCGATTGTAATATTTTGGGTGGCAGCGGCTAGTTGGCGAGGCCGTCCGCCTACCGTCATTCTGTGATGTGGATCTGTTCGAGTTGGGTCATTCGTCGAACTTGGGCAGCAGCTTACCGATTTTGGTCTAGTATTTTTGTAACCTTTGTTCCCTTGTATGGAGAAGTCTCTGTGGCTTGGTTGACAACGTTGATGAATCGCGGCGTAGTCTTAACCGTTTGCCCTATATTTGAGTGTATCCTAACCCTGCATTACGCCTCAACTCGCTCACTGTTACCATGTCTGGCAAACCTTATAGATGGCGAATTACTTTGCCGTTGAACCTTCGCGTACGAGTCCCAGTCCGGACCTTGATGCTTTATGACGCGTCATCAGTGTATAGGACCTAGAGGTCCTGTTGTTTGGGGAGAAGTGTGGACGTCTCTTCAACTTCGGGCATATTGTTGCGTCTGAAGTCGGCGACAAGTCAAGCAAGAACTTGTGACTTTATGTTTTTCGCGGTTGAATCATGTGATTCGTGCTCGCTTAGTTCGATGGCCAATTTGGCCAATCTGCCCAATAACCGGTTATGCCAGATACTTCTTGGGAAAGTCCGTCACAACCGTAGGTGGCATTTGTAATACGTCTAAGCTTTCGTAAAAGCTACGATCTAAGGCCAAAGCAGTTTTTCGAGGTGAGGGTATCTCACTCGGTGTCGTACTAGTGTTTGCTAATGTAAATAGATAGGAGACTGTTACCTTTATTTTCTCAGACCAGGATTGTGCTTCAAGCTACTTTGGATACATGTGAGGTAGTATGAGGAGATGTTCCATGGCTCTGGGTTTTGAAACAATCAGTGGCGATGAAAATATGTTTTCAATTCCTCAGGCTTGGACGCACTCAGAATCCTTGGAGGGGTTATCCTTCTTGAGTAGCCGACGAATTAATGACACCTATCCGATGATCGCGAATATGAAACTTGAAAAAGCGGCGATACGAACAATCAACCTTTGACCTATTTTTTGGTGTCAGATGTTTGGTTCCTTCGATGGTTGTGATATGATCAGGTTTGACTCGATCCTCGCTGTGATACCGAGGAAACCTAAAAAGTTTTCCTGAGGCACGCCGAATGTCACACTCGGGGATTCAATTTCACTACGTATGTCTGAGTATTTCGAAGGTTTCTCTAGGTGGTCGATGTATCTTCTTTCCTTTTGGACTTGACCAGCATGTCGTCTATATAGACTTCTATTGTTTCGCCGAGTTGGTCTTTGAACAACATCCTCGTCTACTACTTTTAGTAAGTGCCCCCTGCGTTTTTCAGCCGAAAGGCAATGACCTGTAGCAGTACGTCTCCTGATAGGTGATAAAAGTTGGTTTTTCTCCTGATCCTTTTCTTTCATGTGGGTTTGAATATCGCTCGAGTAAGCGTCCAAGAAGCTTTAATAATTCTATGCCCGGCATTGCCCGTCGATAAGTTGTCGATGTACGGTAAGGGAAATGATCCTGGGGCAATGCAATTTGTTAGACATCTGTGAAATCTACGCGCATCCACCATTTTCCCATTTCTTCTTTTATTACCAATGATCCACGTTGGAGACCTAATTGGGCATTTAGACTCCTGATGGGCTATTTTCAATATGCTTTTCACCTCTTCGCGTACTGCGTCATTGTCGTGGAGTTGAACTTATCCGCCTGACCTGCCCACTGGGGGTGGAAATGGGTCGACGGCAGCTGTGCGTGGACATTTTCCTTCGGATACCTGGCATATCTGCATGGCTGAAAGCAAACGTCGATTAGATAATTAAAAAATTGATGGATTTTACATGGTTTGAAGTTCTGCAGCCGATGTAAGGTTTCCTTTCTATGGTCGTTGTTGTCCTAATTGAATGGGGTCGAGTCTTCTATGTCAATCTCGCAGACATTCGACCGG
>NC_031992.1:9191969-9193168 GCF_001879085.1 Nicotiana attenuata
TGCCCTAGAACCAGAGATTGGCAACAGCATACTAGTGGATCATCACATGTTCTAAAGGCAAATCTCAGCAGGCACAAGTATTCAAGATGGTATTTGCAGAAGCTGTGTATCAGATTTGGATTGAAAGGAACCTCGGATCTTTGCAAAGAAGCAGACAATGGGGAATTATTGCGAATGAGGTGGCTTATATATGCAGCGCACGAGTGCTACCTGGATCCGGAACCTATCTGCATAGTCTCCAGTTTGAATAGGTTGTTTTGTCTTTCTGGCATTTCTTTAGTAGATAGTTGTTAGAACCTCGTTGGAAATGGATGTGTAGTATCCTGTAGTCACTTAATGAGATCGCTTGCTGTGTGAGCTTAGCTATGGAAATATAAATATTTTTTTGATGATTAATAAAATTAAGTTAGTTACAAAAAAAATTCTATATTCGGCCCAAACTTTCCACCATATGTAAGTCGGCCCATAATTCTAAAATTTCTTTTTGGAAAAGGGGACATCAAAGTAGGTCGTCAATTCTATAGGCAACATAATGTTAACCACTAACTTACTAAAAATTTTAAATTCGGCCCAAACTTTTCATCATATGTAAGCCCAAAATTCTAAAAATCTATTCAAATATTTAAAATAAAAATTAAAAAAAGAGAGCAGAACAGTAGGTCGCCTTTCCAATTTTGGCGGCCTACTGTTAACGAAAAAATAACTTAGTAAAAGTGTCCACTAACTTACTAAAAATTATAAATTCTACCCAAACTTTTCCACCACATGACATAACTCAAAAAGCCCTTTTACTATATCTGTTTGCTTTCTGATTCAGACCAAAAAGAGATGACACACATAAAAGAGTGTGTGAGAGAGAGACAGAGGAATGCGGTGGATCAGAGAGCAAATCGATTCGGTAAAGTCAAATTCAATTATTTATTGGTATTTTTGTCTTTAAATACTAGTTTAATCATGCATTACTAATACGCATAGTCTTATTTCATATTCTATCTTGCATATAATATATAAATTCTCATATAATTTAATGCGAGTGTTTCTTAAATATCGTCAACCAAATAATGTATTATCTTATGGTAATTATATTTATTATATGATTAATTCTTTTTATGTTTAATTTCCAACCAAACAGTGTACTATTATATATTAATCCCGATCGAAAAGTTGACAAAATTGCCCTGGGCCCACGTGCCCGGATT
>NC_031992.1:9193268-9198409 GCF_001879085.1 Nicotiana attenuata
CCTTTTGATCCTTGTCGGGACTCTCATTATAATTGTAAGTATGTATATGGATCGGGTTGCACGCCGCAACAATATTATATATGGATCGGGTTGCACGCCGCAACAATATTATATATGGATCGGGTTGCACGCTGCAACAATATTATATATGGATCGGGTTGCACGCCGCAACAATATTATGTATGATCGGGTTGCACACCGCAATAATATTATATATGGATCGGGTTGCACGCCGCAACAATATTATATATGGATCGGGTTGCACGCCGCAACAATATTATATATGGATCGGGTTGCACGCCGCAATAATATTATATATGATCGGGTTGCACACTGCAACAATTATTATATATGGATCAGGTTGCACGCCGCAACAATATTATATGGGAGCGGGTGGTACGCCTACCACGAGTTATAATAAAATGGGATCGGGTGGTACGCCTACCACAAAATATAATAAAATTGGAACAGGTGGTACGCCTACCACGAGATATAGGGAATGTGATCGGGTTGCACGCCTGCAACAAGATGTAAAAATAAAGTGAAATCTGCCTTTGTTTTCCTTATTCTTGTTAGTGGTTGGATTTTTGATTCCTTAATAATTCTCTTGATATTCTGTTTTTACTTGTTATTCCCCGAAGCATGTTTCCCCCTCCCATCTTTATTTGTTTATCTCTGCTTTACTTTCCGCTGTATATTATACAACTGCACAAGTTTATTTGGTAGTCTGGTCCTAGCCTCGTCACTACTTCACCGAGGTTAGGTTAGGCTAGGCACTTACCAGCACATGGGGTCGGTTTGAGCGAGGCCTATCATAGGCAGTTTGAGCGTCTCCAGCAGGGTTCTATGACTGTTACCCAGTATGAGACCAGATTCATCGACTTGGCTCATCATGCTCTTATCATGCTTCCCACTGTGAGAGAGTGAGGAGGTTCATTGAAGGACTCGTCCAGCCCGCTCGGTTAGCTAGAGGTGGAGGTAGAGGTATTAGAGGTGGAGGTAGAGATGCTAGAGGTGGAGGTAAAGGTATTAGAGGTGGAGGTGCAGGTACTGTTCTGGTTTGTGGTAGAGAAGCTTGGGTTTTATTTTATGCCGTGTCTGGTCATGCCTAGTGATTCTTTGAGTGCCCCTGTTTATGTGTATACACCTTTGGGTGATCCTATTGTGGTGATTGGAGGTCTCGAGACTCGTGTAGATTTGTTGCTTCTGGACATGGTTGATTTTGATGTTATATTAGGGATGGACTGGTTATCACCTTACCACGCTATCTTGGACTGTCATGCCAAGACTGTGACCTTAGCCTTGCCAGGTTTACCCCGTTTAGAGTGGAGAGGGACTCCTGGTCATTCTACCCGTAGTGTTATTTCTTATGTGAAGGCTCGGCGTATGGTCGAGAAGGGGGTGTTTGGCCTATTTGGCTTATGTTCGCGATTCTAGTGCTGAGGTCCCTCCTATTGATTCTGTGCCCGTGGTTCGGGAGTTTCCTGAGGTATTTCCTTCAGACCTTCCGGGTATGCCACTCGACAGGGATATTGACTTTTGCATTGATCTGGTTCCGAGCACGCAGCCCATTTCTATCCCGCCGTATTGCATGACCCCGCCTGAGTTGAAAGAGTTAAAGGAGCAATTGCAAGACTTGCTTGAGAAGGGTTTCATTAGACCTAGTGTTTCGCCTTGGGGTGCGCCGCTGTTGTTTGTTAAGAAGAAGGATGGGTCGATGAGAATGTGTATTGATTACTGGCAATTGAACAAGGCTACAATCAAGAATAAGTATCTGCTGCCGAGGATTGATGATTTGTTCGATCAGCTTCAGGGTGCCAAGGTATTTTCAAAGATTGACTTGAGATCTGGCTACCATCAGTTGAGGATTAGGGCATCCGATGTCCCTAAGACCGCTTTCCGCACTCGGTACGGGCATTATGAGTTCTTGGTGATGTCATTCGGGTTGACTAAAGTCCCAGCAACTTTTATGGATTTGATGAACCGAGTGTTCAGGCCTTATTTGGACTCGTTCATGATAGTCGTCATTGATGATATATTGATATATTCCCGCAGCCAGGAGGAGCACGAGCAACACCTTAGAATGGTTCTTCAGACTCTGAGGGATAGTCAGTTATATGCTAAGTTCTCTAAGTGTGAGTTCTGGTTGAGTTCAGTTGCATTTTTGGGTCATGTTGTATCAGCAGAGGGTATTCAGGTAGACCCAAAGAAGATTGAGGCAGTCAAGAACTAGCCTAGACCAGCATCAGCTACAGAGATTCGGAGTTTCTTGGGATTGGCAGGCTACTATCGTCGGTTCGTGGAGGGGTTTTCATCTATTGCAGCCCCAATGACCAGGTTGACCCAGAAGGGTGCCCAGTTCATATGGTCGGACGAGTGTGAGGCGAGCTTTCAGAAGCTCAAGACAGCTCTGACTACGGCACTGGTGTTGGTTTTGCCCACAGGTTCAGGGCCTTATACTGTATATTGTGATGCATCTCATATTGGGCTTGGTACAGTGTTGATGCAGGATGGCAAGGTCATTGCCTATGCTTCGCGGCAGTTGAAGATTCATGAGAAGAACTATCCAGTTCATGATTTGGTGTTGGCAGCCATTGTCCACGCATTGAAGATTTGGAGGCATTATCTGTATGGCGTGGCATGTGAGGTGTTCACGGATCACAAAAGTCTTCAGTATTTGTTCAAGCAAAAGGAGTTGAATTTGAGGCAGAGGAGGTGGCTGGAGTTGTTGAAGGATTGTGATATCACCATCTTATATCATCCGGGAAAGGCCAATGTGGTGGCCGATGCTTTAAGTAGGAAGTCAGCCAGTATGGACAGTCTCGCTTATATTCCGGTCGGTGAGAGACCTCTTGCTTTGGATGTTCAGGCTTTGGTCAATCCGTTCGTGAGGTTGGATGTTTCTGAGCCCAGCCGTGTGTTAGCTTGCACAGTCGCCCGTTCTTCAATATTGGAGCGTATCCGAGATCGGCAGTTTGATGATCCCCATTTGCGTGTCCTTAGAGACACAGTGCAGCACGGAGGTGCCAAGCAGGATACCATAGGTGATGATGGAGTTTTGAAATTGCAGGGCCGAGTCTGTGTGCCCAATGTGGAAGGTCTTCGAGAGTTGATTTTAGAGGAGGCCCATAGCTCCCGGTACTCAATTCATCCGGGCGCCGCGAAGATGTATCAGGATTTACGGCAACATTATTGGTGGCGGAGAATGAAGAAGGATATCGTTGCTTATGTGGCTCGGTGTTCGAATTGTCAGCAGTTTAAGTACGAGCATCAGAGGCCCGGTGGTTTATTTCAAAGGATTGAGCTTCCCGAGTGGAAGTGGGAGCAGATCACTATGGATTTTGTTGTTGGACTCCCGCAGACTCGGAAGAAGTTCGATGCAATACGGGTCATTGTTGATAGGCTGACCAAGTCAGCACATTTCATTCCTGTGGCAGTCAACTATTCTTCTGAGAGGCTAGCTGAGATCTATATCCGGGAGATTGTTCGCCTTCATGGTGTGCTATCATTTTGGGTACGCAGTTTACCTCGCATTTGTGGAGAGCAGTTCAGCGAGAGTTGGGCACACGGGTTAGTTGAGCACAACATTTCATCCCCAGACGGACGGGCAGTCCGAGCGGACTATTCAAATTTTGGAGGATATGCTCTGAGCTTGTGTATTGACTTTGGAGGCTTGTGGGATCAGTTTTTGCCTTTAGCGGAGTTCGCCTACAACAATAGCTACCGGTCGAGTATCCAGATGGCTCCTTATGAGGCCTTATATGGTAGGCGGTGTCGGTCTCGGTTGGATGGTTTGAGCTGGGGGAGGCTCGGTTGTTGGGTACGGATCTGGTTCAGGATGCCTTGGACAAGGTCAGGATCATTCAGGATAGGCTTCGTTCAGCTCAATCCAGGCAAAAGAGTTATGCCGACCGCAAGGTTCGAGATTTAGCGTTCATGGTCGGTGAGCGGGTATTGCTTCGAGTGTCGCCTATGAAGGGCGTGATGAGATTTGGGAAGAAGGGCAAGCTTAGCCCTAGATACATCGGGCCGTTTGAGGTTCTTGATCGAGTGGGAGAGGTGGCTTATAGACTCGCATTGCCGCCGAGCTTATCAGCCGTGCATCCAGTGTTTCATGTGTCCATGCTTCGGAGGTATAACGGCGATCCCTCCCACGTGTTAGATTTAAGCACTGTCCAATTGGACAAGGACTTGTCTTATGAAGAGGAGCCGGTAGCCATTCTAGACCGGCAAGTTCGTCAGCTGAGATCGAAGAGTTTTCCTTCTGTTCGAGTTCAGTGGAGAGGTTAGGCTCTTGAGGCATCGACTTGGGAGTCCGAGTCCGATATGCGGAGCCGTTATCCCTACCTTTTTCCCGACTTAGGTACTTCCTTCTTATGTCCGTTCAAGGACGAATGGTTGTTTTAGAGGTGGAGGATATGATGACCCAAAAGGTCATCACTTGTTTTAAAATTTAATTCTGTATTTCTGAGGCCTTGAAAACCTCTTTTAGCCTCGTCTCGATTTGTGTGCGCAATCCGGGCGCGTAGCCGGAATGCTTAAATATGAAAATCTATGAAAAATGGTAAAATTTGGTTATAAAATGAGTTATTTTGACTTCGGTCAATATTTTGGGTAAACGGACCCGGACCCGTGATTTGACGGTCCCGTAGGGTCCGTAGGAAAACATGGTACTTGGGCGTATGCTCGGAATCGAATTCCGAGGTCCTCAGCCCGAGAAATGAATTTTTGAAAGAAATTGTTTTATGAAATTGTTTAAGGAAATTGGAAATGAAATTTGATTAGAACATCTTAGTATCGGGCCCGTATTTTGGTTCCGGCACCCCGTACAGGTCTTATATATGATTTAAGATGTTTCTGTGAAATTTGGTAAAAAACGAACGTCGTTTGACGTGATTCGGACCTAAATTGCTAAAGTTGATGCTTTATGAAGTTTGAGAAAAATCCTTTGATTTTGAGGTTTAATTCGTTGTTATTGAGGTTATTTTGGCGATTTGATCGCACGGATAAGTTCGTATGATGTTGTTGAGTTAGTACGTATGTTTGGTTAGGATCCCCGAGGGCTCGGGATGTGTTTCGGGAAGTTTTGGACTTAAGAAATGTTGCAGATTTTGCTGTTCAGTGCACAGGGAAATTGTTCT
>NC_031992.1:9199646-9268413 GCF_001879085.1 Nicotiana attenuata
AGTCCTATTTGCTATGTGGTATTAGTCGTGTACGACGTATAGGCATGGTGACGAGTATCTATACGTTGGTGTCTAGCATGACCATGAGTCTTTATATTGTGAATATCTTGATTTCGTTGTATTCTTCATGCTTTGGTGATGACTTCTAGTTGTTGTGAAAAGTTTGTGGAAGGAATTGAGACCTTTGAACATCTTGGAGCATTGGCTCGAGTTATATTATGAATTGTGAAAGTATATGAGATGATTGAACCCTTTGGAGCATTGGCTCAAGTGGTAAAGCGAGTTATGAAGTATAAATGAAAGATAGAGAAGGAGTTATTGAAATGTCCCCTTGCCGGGATTTAATTATTTAATTGTTGTTCCTTTGCCGGGATTTAATTATATAATTGTTGTTCCCATGCCAGGATTTAATTATTTAATTGTTGTTCCCTTGCCGGGATTTAATTGTTTAACTGTTGTTCCCTTGCCGGGATTTCTATATGTTCTTGGTTATTTCCCTTGCCCTTGTTTGTGATTGTTGTTTGGGTGAGGAAGAGTGTTAAAGCACGAAGGGTGATGTCGTGTCGCACGATGTACCATTATGTGCTGATTATATTGATTACATGGTGAGAAAGAGAGTAAAAGCACGAAGGGTGATGCCGTGCACATCTTTGATAAATAATTTTTTGGTGAGGACGAGAGTAAAAGCACGAAGGGTGATGCCGTGCAAACTGTTGATTTCTGTTCCTTGTTGATATTCGAGTTGTGTTGTTCCTTTCTTTACTTGATGCTTTTCTATTCAAAACTGTTATCTCCCCCACAGCATGTTTCCCCTTCCCACATTGACTGGTTATCTCTGTATCTCCTTTTTCCGCTGTATATACATTTAAACTGCACAGGTTTATTTGGTAGTCTGGTCCTAGCCTCGTCACTACTTCGCCGAGGTTAGGCTAGGCACTTACCAGCACATGGGGTCGGTTGTGCTGATACTACACTCTGCACTGTGTGCAGATCCAGGAGAAGCTTTTGGACAGTAGTTGGAGGGCTTCCTTCAGTCCACCCGGAGACCCAAGGTAGACCTGAAGGCGTCCGCAGGCCCTGGCGTCTCCCTCTATCTCTATTCCCTTTTTCATTCTCTTTTGTTCAGTAACAGTTTATTCTATTTTCTTCAGACCTTGTATGTAGTGACTCTTAGATAGTCTATGACACTGTGACACCAGGTTTTGGGTATTTGAGGTTTTAAAAGCTGTAATAGACGTAGTCTTAAGATATATAACTGTTGACTTCCGCTTATTTATTTAAAATTCCGCTGTTATCATATTATAATCTGGTATTTTGTTAAAAAGAAGAAATATGAAAGTGTAGTAATTATGTAAGGTTGGCTTGCCTAGCTCCCATTAGTAGGCGCCATCACGACTCCAGAGGGTGGGAAATTCGGGTCGTGACAGAAATATGATAAAAACAGGCCATAGTAGAATATAGGATGAATATGGACAGAATAATACTTAAAATCAGAGGATCGAACCTATTAGGGTAAGTAAGAATCCACAAAAGAGACACAAATATTCGTACTTACAAAGAGCAAAATGATGAACACATACAGAATAAACAGCAAGTTAAGGATTTGAACCAATTTTCTGTTCGATTCTTACAAGATCTACTTGCCATATTAGGCAAGCAATTATATAATAACAATAACGGGTAATCGGTAACGAGGAAGGGTCAATACAGTAAAGGAATCATGGATTGGTTCCAGTTTAGGGTTGGAATCGGAGAGATTTGTGAGATGACGGCGCTAGGGTTTTGAGAGGAGAGGAGGAAGAGATGAGAGAATAAAGAGGCGGCGGGTTTGGGTGAATGGGAGTTAGGGTTAGGGTTTTGGCTAATTAAAATAGGGAGAAGGGATGTGGGTCGTTGATCTTCAAAGATCAACGGCTGGGATTTAAAAGTGACCGGGTTTAGCGAGTTGGGTTAATTGATTTGGGCGGGGTATTTTGGCTGGTGTATAGGGGTGTTAGGCTTAGGAGTTTAAGTAGCTGGGCTGGGGTGGTCCGAAAATAATTAAGAAAAGGGCTAGATTTTAAATACCCATTTTAACAAATAAATAATTTATAGAAAATAATTAATAAATAACAAAAATATCACTTGTGCATGAAAATGATTTAAAATAATTACTTAGCATTATAAAATATAAAAAGTTATTTTCTATATAAATAATGCAATTATTCACATATATGGGCTATTATTGCAAAATACGCAATTTAGCCTAAGGATACAAATATGATTATAATAAATGCATCAAAAATATTTAAAGCTTAATATGAATATAAATGAGGAAAATTAAATGCTTGTATACGTTTATAAACCAAGTGATGGTGCATATGCACTATATATATTTATATATATATATATATATATATATATATTCTTCATATTTGAGGAATATGAGGAAAAAATTGGGTATCAACACTTAGTCCATGATAGGCATTAGTAAATAAATATAGACGGCTATACTCACTTACTTGAGAACTTGTATGAATTATTTGACTATAAATACGCAGTGTGTGCTTACTTGATAATAAATTGCTATTTGTGGATCGGGCCGATCGCCTTGGTAGTAAATAGATTCATCTATGGTTCGTGCCATTCGAACCTCTGGCAGTGCACAGTTTATTATTATATCGGACCGGGCCGTATGACCTCGGCACAATGTGTGCATGTTATTTATGTGGAACTTTCCGTGATTTACACTTTTTGAATGCTTTGGAATGTATCTTATTACATGATATGACTGAAATTGATATGTTGTTAAGAAAGAATATTTTTGTTTCTTCTCGTCCTTGGACTGTCATTATATTCATGCTTAGCGTAAAATTTAAACCGTATTATTATTGACCCTTGTAGGTGTCAAGTCGACCCCTTGTCACTACCTCTTCGAGGTTAGACTGGATACTTGCTAGGTACATGTTGTTTATGTACTCATACTACGCTTCTGTACTTAAATGTACAGGATCTGAGGCAGGTGCATCTGCTACCCGTCCGGCGCGCGTTCCTGATAATTGATCGAGATCTCACGGTGAGCTGCCCCCTTCTGAGCCGTTCAGCAGCATGCCGGAGTCTCTCCTATTGTTATTACTGTCTATTCTATTTCAGAGGCAGTAGGATTAGTTGTATTTTTTGTACATTCTACTAGTTTCCCTAGTACTTGTGACACTAGTTCCTGGCACACACATTAGTAGACTATTATTTTTGGTTTGTATTCATATTGCTATGATCCCTTTTAGTCTTTCCCGATTCAGTCGCCTTATAATTTGTTAATTATCGATTATTTTGAATTTAAGTTAAGTAAATGTCAGCAATGATTATTTAAAAGAATAAGAACTCACTAGTTGATTAGGGTTGGCTTGCCTAACAACGGTGTTGGGTGCCATCACGACCTATAATGAAAATTGGATCGTGACAATATGGTATCAGAACACTAGGTTCACGTAGGTCTCACAAGTCATGAGCAACCTAATAGAGTCTTGCGGATTGGTACGGAGACGTCTGTACTTATCATTGAGAGGCTATAGGGTGTTAGGTAACTACTCTTTATTCATCTTCTATCGTGCAGTTGATTGTATACTAAATTTCCTTCTTCTATTCTCTCACAGATGGTGAGGACGCGCACAACAGACGTTCCATACCTGGGAGGAGCTGCTCCCCCCATTGCTAGAGGCTGGGGGAGGGAACCGGCCCGAGGTAGGGGACGAGGGCGTCCAAGAGCTGCCTACTGACGTAGAGAGAGTGCGTAGGTTTGTCGCAGGGTTGCATTCTGGTATTAGGGCCAACATGGCCCGAGAGGTTGAGATGGGGACTCCTTATCAGCTGGTAGTGGAGATTGCTCGGAGGATTGAGGGCTACCGTCTGAGAGGTAGAGAGCAGATGCAGTAGGACAAGAGGGCTCGATTCTCTAGAGAGTTTAGAGGTGCCCCGGCTAGGGGCAGAGGTCAGTTTGTGAGGGTTCAGCCCAGCATGCCCCCATATTCAGTACCACAACCTCCTCGAGGTGCTCCAGCGCGCCCCTATTTCAGCGCCATACCAGAGAGTTCTTACCGCTCGCCAGCCATCCAGGGTTCTTCCAATGGGTATTCAGGTCACTAGGGTTCTTCCAGCTCCTACATCAGTGCTATACCAGAGAGTTCATACTGCCCACCGGCTATTCAGGCTTCTTCTAGTGGGTCTACAGGCCATCGGGGTCATACATCGGGGCAGCAGGTCACTGCACCGAGGGGTTGTTTCGAGTGTGGAGATCTCGGTCATAGTAGGAGATACTGCCTCAAACTTCGGGGCAAGGCAGTACAGCAGGGTCAGCAGCCCATGATTACAGCACCTGCTGTCCAACCGCCCAGAGGCGGAGGGCAGACCAGTAGGGGCCGTCCTAGAGGTGGAGGCCAGGCAGGAAGAGGTCAGCCAGCTACTGTTCACTCAGGTGGAGGCCAGCCAGTCGGCGCTCTAGCCAGATTCTATGCTTTTCCGGCCAGACCAGATGCATTGGCCTCAGATGCCGTTATCACAGGTATTATTTCCGTATGCGGTAGGGATGATTTTGTACTATTTTATCCGTCTACCTATTCATATGTATCATCTGTTTGTTTATTTCTTGGATATTCCCCGTGAGTCCTTGGGTACTCCGGTTCATGTGTCTACTCCTATGGGCGATTCTGTGATTGTGGATCGGATCTATCCGATCCTGTATGGTCACATTCTGTGGTTTTGAGACTAGAGCAGATCTCCTATTGCCTGATATGACCGACTTTGAGGTCATCCTGGGCATGGACTGGTTATCCCCATATCAAGCGGTCCTAGATTGCCATGCCCAGACTGTTACTTTAGCAATGCTAGAGTTGCCAAGGTTAGAGTGGAAGGGTTCCTCAGTTAGTACATCTAGTTGGGTTATTTCTTTTCTGAAGGCTCGGCATATGGTCGAGAAGGGTTGTTTGGCTCATCTAGCTTATGTTCGGGACACCATCGTAGAGTCTGCTATGATTGATTCAGTTCCAGTACTCCGGGAGTTCGCTGATGTGTTCCCTTCTGACCTTCCTAGCATGCCACCGGATCGTGATATTGATTTGGCTCTAGGTACCCAGCCTATATCTATCCCACCGTACCGTATGGCTCCGAAAGAGTTGAAGGAGTTGAAGGAGCAGCTTGAGGAGTTGTTAGCAAAGGAGTTTGTGAGACCGAGTGTGTCACCTTGGGGTGCACCAGTGTTGTTTGTGAGGAAGAAGGATGGGACTATGCGGATGTGCATTGATTACCGCCAGTTGAAAAAGGTTACCATCAAGAACAAGTACCCGTTGCAGCAGATTAATGATTTGTTCGACCAGTTGCAGGGTGCTAGGGTGTTCTCTAAGATCGACTTGAGATGAGGGTATCATCAGCTGAAGATTCGGGACTCAGATGTCCCGAAGACTGCTTTCCGTACTAGATATGGCCATTATGAGTTTGTAGTTATGTCCTTCGGTTTAACTAATGCCCAGCGGCATTTATGGACTTGATGAACAAGGTGTTAAGGCCTTATTTGATTCCTTTGTTATTGTCTTCATTGATGACATCTTGATCTACTCACGTAGCCTGGGGGAGCACGAGCAGCATTTGAGAGTAGTGCTCCAAACATTGCGAAAGCAGAAGCTATACGCTAAGTTCTCCAAGTGTGAGTTCTGGCTTGAGTCAGTAGCATTCTTGGGGCATATTGTATCAGGAGAGGGTATTAAAGTGGATCCTAAGAAGATTGAGGCAGTTCAGAGTTGGCCACGTCCTACTTCAGTGACTGAGATCAGGAGTTTCCTGGGGTTAGCAGGTTATTACCGCCGATTTGTGCAGGGCTTTTCATCCATTTCATCACCTTTGACTAGATTGACACAGAAGGGTGCTCCTTTTTGTTGGTCCGATGATTGTGAGGCGAGCTTTCAGAAGCTCAAGACAACCTTGACTACAGCACCAGTTCTAGTGTTGCCTTCCGGTTCAGGCATGTATACGGTATATTACGATGCTTCACGCGTTGGCTTGGGATGTGTATTGATGCAGGAGGGGCGAGTTATTGCATATGCTTCACGTCAGCTGAAGATTCATGAGAAGAATTACCCTGTGCACGACCTAGAGTTAACAGCGATTGTTCATGCTCTTAAGATATGGAGGCATTATCTGTATGGGGTGTCCTATGAGGTTTATACTGATCATCGTAGCTTACAGCATTTGTTCAAACAGAGGGATATCAATTTGAAGCAGCGTAGATGGCTTGAGTCACTGAAAGATTATGACATCACCATTCTTTATCATCCGGGCAAGGCAAATGTGGTCGCGGATACCTGAAGCAGGAAGGCAGCGACTATGGGTAGTTTGGCATACATTTCAGCGGAGGAGAGGCCACTAGCTTTGGACGTTCAGTCCTTGGCTAACAAACTTGTGAGGTTGGATATTTCAGAGCCCAGCCGAGTCCTTGCGTGTGTTGTTGCTCAGTCTTCATTATTGGGACAGATCAAGGCTCGGCTGTTCAATGATCCGCATTTGGTAGTTCTTAGAGAGACGGTGCAACAGGGTAGTTCCAAGGAGGTTTCCATTGGCGAGGATGGTGTTCTGCAACTCCAAGGTCGCCTATGTGTTCCTAATGTCGATTGCTTGAGGGAAAGGATTCTAGAGAAGGCACACAGTTCGCAGTAATCTATTCATCCACGTGCTACGAAGATGTATCGTGACCTGAGGCAGCATTATTGGTGGTGGCGGATGAAGAAAGACATAGTTGAATATGTGGCTAGGTGCTTGAATTGCTAGCAGGTTAAGTATGAGCACCAGAGGCCAGGAGGCCTACTTCAGTAGATACCTATACCTGAGTGGAAATGGTAGCGCATTACTATGGACTTCGTAGTTGGGTTGCCGTGGACCTTGCGGAAGTTTGATGCAATTTGGGTCATTGTCGACAGGTTGACCAAGTCGGCACACTTTATTTCGGTTGTGACTACTTATACTTCCAGAGAGGTTGGCTCAGATCTACATTCGAGAGATAGTTTGGTTGCACCGTGTGCCTGTTTCCATCATATCAGATAGAGGCCCTCAGTTCCCTTCCCATTTCTGGAGAGCCGTACAGAGTGAGTTGGGGACCCGTGTAGAGCTCAGCACAACATTTCACCCGCAGACCGACGGACAGTCGGAGCGGACAGTTCAGATTCTAAAGGACATGCTTAAAGCATGTGTGATTGACTTTCGAGGGCAGTGGGATCAGTTCTTGCCTTTGGCCGAGTTTTCTTACAACAACAACTATCAGTCCGGCATCGAGATGGCTCTATTTGAGGCTTTATATGGTCGGCAATGTCGTTCTCCTATCGGGCGGTTTGAACCTGGCAAGGCTAAGTTGTACGGTACTGAGTTGGTGAAAGATGCCTTGGAAAAGGTAAAGTTGGTTCAGGCAAGACTTCGCACAGCACAGTCCAGACAGAAGAGTTATGCGGATCAGAAGGCGCGGGATATATCATTCATGGTCGGCGAGAAGGTTCTCTTGAAAGTCTTGCCGATGAAGGGTATTATGAGATTCGGGAAGAAAGGCAAGTTGAGCCCAAGGTTTCTAGGCCCATTTGAGGTGTTGAGGCGAGTTGGGGAGGTTGCTTATGAGCTTGCTTTACCTCCCAGCCTATCAGGGGTTCACCCAGTTTTTCACGTGTCCATGCTTCAGAGGTATCACGCCGACTTGTCTCATGTGTTAAACTTCAGTACTATTCAGCTAGATGAGAGCTTGGGTTATAAGGAGGAGCCAGTTGCCATTTTTGATAGAGTTGAGATCCAAGAGGATTTCTGCGGTGAATGTCCAGTGGAGGGGCCAACCAATCGAGGAGGCGACCTGGGAGTCCGAGGAGGACATGCGGAGTAGATATCCACACTTATTTAGCACTTCAGGTATGAATCTAAACCCGTCGAGGACGAACGTTTGTTTAAGAGGTGGAGAATGTAACGACCCGACTGGTCGTTTTGCTTTCTAAAACCCCGTTCCCCTAAATAAGACTTCCCGTACTTGCTTTTACCAATTTATAAAGTTTGGGTGGAAATCGGAACACTTGGTCCCTTAAGGTTGGCTTAAAAGGCCAAGTTTGACTTCAGTCAACATTTTGAGTAAACGACCTCGGAATCAGGATTTGAAGGTTCCAACAGGTTCGTATGATGATTTCGGACTTGGGCGTATGTCCGGATCGGGTTTTGGATGACCCGGGAGCATTTTGGCGCCTAATAGTGAAAGTTGATTCCTTAAGGATTTTGAAGTTGATTCCTTAAGGATTTTCCGTATTGTCATTTAAGACTTGCACGCAAAATTTGGTGTCAATCCGAGTAGTATAAGTACGTTTCGGCACATTGGAAGTAGATTGAAGAACTTGAAGTTCATAAGTTTGATTCAATTGGTTTTAGGGTGTGATTCTTAGATTTAGCGTTGTTTCAGGCGTTCCATGGGTTCGAGCGAGTCCGTTTTATGATTCCAAACTTGTCGGTATGTTCGGGCGGGGCCTCGGGGGCCCCGAGCATCAATCGGACGAGGCTCGAGCTAAGTTGAAAATTTGAGAAGGAGCTGAAGCTCCAGTTCTGTCATAACCGCACCTGCGGTTGGCCAGCCGCAGGTGCGAGACCGCAGAAGCGGCTTACCCATCGCAGATGCGGCTCAAGGGGAGGAGCCCAGGTTCCGCAGATACGGCTCCTCTTCCGCAGAAGCGAAACCGTAGAAGCGGTCCCAAGACCGCAGATGCGGCCCCAACTAGCCCAGCCCAAGACTGCAGAAGCGGGCGATCTTACGCAGAAGCGAGACCGCAAATGCGGTCCCTAACCGCTGGTGCGGAAATCGCTGAAGGCAGTGGCCTTCATTTAATATGGGAATATGTCACTTTTGACACATTTCACTCCATTCTTAGGCGATTTGGGAGCTTCAAAAGGCGAGATTTTAGCCTAACATTATGAGGTAAGTTATTTCTACTTAATGTGAGTTTAGTACATAGTTTATGGGTAGATTATACCATATAAATTAGTGGAAATTATGGGTTTAGAGTAAAACCTAGGGTTTTGACAAAAATGAGATTTAACCACATAATTTTTTATGGAATGTAATAGAAATCATATATTCTTGATCCTTAGGTTATGGGTAACAACTTTCTTCAAAAATTTCCGAAATCCGGGCACGTGGGCCCGGGGGGTGAATTTTAGGAACCTTGCATTTAGGGTTGGAAAACTAGTTTAATAGTTATAATATGAACTCTTGAGCATATATTGACTAGTTCTTACCCCTATTTGAGTAGTTTTGGATCGTTCGGCTCCGATCTGAGGGTTAGAGCGCATTCTTGAAATTTTAAGTAAGCTTTGAGACGAGGTAAGTATCCTTTCTAACCTTGTAAGAGGGAATTAACCCCATAGGTGAATTAAATAAATGTATATGACTATCTGTGGGGCTACGTACGTACGTGGTGATGAGAGTTCGTACGTAGCTACTATTATGCTAATTGTCCGGGTAGTTTAGGATCCGTATCATGCTATACTTGCAAATGCTTGCGTCCTTGATTGTTACTAGGATCATTTAGGCCATGCTAGGAATTAGTAAATAAATATAGACGGCTATACTCACTTACTTGAGAACTTGTATGAATTATTAGACTATAAATAGGCAGTGTGTGCTTACTTGATAATAAATTGCTATTTGTGGATCGGGCCAATCCCCTCGGTAGTAAATAGATGCATCTATGATTTGCGCCATTCGACCCTCTGGCAGTGCACAGTTTATTATTATATCGGACCGGGCCGTACGACCTTGGCACAATATGTGCATGTTATTTATGTGGAACTGTTCGTGATTTACACTGCTTGAATGCTTTGGAATGTAACTTATTAATTGATATGACTGAAATTGATATGTTGTTAAGAAAGAATATTTTTTTTTTCTCGTCCTTGGACAGTCATTATATTCATGCTATTCATGCTTAGCGTAAACTTAAACCGAATTATTATTGGCCCTAGTAGGTGTCAAGTCGACCCCTCGTCACTACTTCTTCAAGGTTAGACTGGATACTTGCTGGGTATATGTTGTTTATGTACTCATACTACGCTTCTGTACTTAAATGTACAGGATCTGAGACAGGTGCATCTAGCTACCCGTTCGGCGCGTGTTCTTGATACTTGATCAAGATCTCACAGTGAGCTGCCCCCTTCTGAGCCGTTCAGCAGCATGCCGGAGTCTCTCCTTTTGTTATTGCTGTCTATTCTATTTCAGAGGCAGTAGGATTAGTTGTATTTTTTGTACATTCTACTAGTTGCCCTAGTACTTGTGACACTAGTTCCTGGCACACACATTAGTAGACTATTATTTTTGGGTTGTATTCATATTGCTATGATCCCTTTTAGTCTTTCCCGATTCAGTCGCCTTATAATTTGTTAATTATCGATTGTTTTGAATTTAAGTTAAGTAAATATCGAGAATGATTATTTAAAAGAATGAGAACTCGCTAGTTGATTAGGGTTGGCTTGCCTAACAACGGTGTTGGGCTCCATCACGACCTATAATGGAAATTGGGTCGTGACATCAGCCATATGCAGTTGAAATGCATACAAAAATATTTGAATTTCGGTAATAATTGGCTGAAGTTGATTCAGCTATGTGACCTCCTAATTCAGAGCATATTGATAATTTCAGGCGCGATTTTATTACTTCAATCATGAATGCCTGAAGTTGTATCCGAAATGCATAAATTTGCAATAACGTAAGGTATAACGATCTCAAAATCGGGGTTTTGTGCACTTCCACTATTTTTGAAGTAGTGTAATGTTGAAGACATCTTTTATTTTCTTTCTTTTTAGTCTAGAAGTTATAACACCTTTGTTATTGAATCCAAGAGGTGTATTATAAATGTCAAATGGTTCTCTCCCCCAATTGGTTATTATAAGCTTAATATTTTTGGTGCCTTCAACGATAATCTGAAGAAAGGAGAACTGGCAGGTGTATTTCACAGCTGCAAAAGAGAATGGTTATTAGGATTTTATGTGTGATTCTGCTCTTGCTCATACTCATGATTGGGTTTTGTCCTAAATTTCTAATGTATTAGGACTCTCTTGCTTGAAGGAAGGAAAAAAGACTCCTATAAGGATTAAATCTTCTTCATATGCCTTATCCTTTTCTCAGAAGAGAAGTTTTGCACTTCTACAAAATAATGACTTCCTTCTCAAATAACAAAAACAATAGCATTCACAATGTAATCATCAAAGAGCCTTGTTTAGGAAGAGATTTTTCTCTCAATTGTTTTTTATTTTATACTAGTTTTTATATGTAAGCCAATTGACCATACCACTTTAAATGATAGTCTCTTTTGATATTTCATTTATACTCTGATTCATCATCCATCAAGTTTTGCATTGTTAGCTTCCGCATATACCATGTTATTTTGATCCCAACACTTCATGCCACTGGAGAATGAAATGGACTCCACGGAGATCATTAACTTGTTGGAAAATGACTCTCACTTATCTATGCTTCAATTATAAATGAATGCAAATTGCTAATGCAGAAGGAGAACCCAGTGCTTCGGCATAACTTCAGAGATGGAAACAAGGTGGCAGACGGAAAGTTCTAAGGGAGAAAATTATGAAAGACTAGTTTACCTCCCAATACCACCTAGGGCAGTTACTGTTGCAATCTTTAAGGATAGTATAGGAGCAAGTATAAAGAAATATGTTTCAGATAATGTCTGTTATAGTTTAGCTTGCCTTGGAAACTTGAGTGTTATAAATGACACTTATAGTAATGGTACTGTAACAACAGTTTTAATATATATATTAATTTCTTCGTTGATCAAAAAGAATCTAAGAACTGTAATTTGGTGTCTCAAAAAACATAATATTATGCAGGGTACTAGCAGAGATTCAAAATCCTTCACCTAGTCCCACCACGATGATGGATATATATATATATATATATATATATATTAATTATGGACTGCTATTTGGCTATTACCGGATTCTCCATTTTCCATTTTCTTTAATTTCTTCCCTTAACTTGATTTAGTTTAATTGATTACTAAGGGTAAGTTAAGCGAGATTTTTTAGACATCTGGTTAAGCAACATATTATTTTTTGAAAGAAATTATTAAACTAGTTAAAAGCCATAAGGAATTCAATTATTAATGCAAGTTCTGTAATTGAAAATATTTCTCTACCAAGGAAAAGAAACCTTAAGAACTTGAATACAATCTATTTTTTATTTTCTTAGATGTGAGAATAAAGTCTCGTATTAATAACTGAAAAGATTTGAAAACATATTTCTTTGTTCGATAAAATATCTCTTTCTTGTTCCAAAGAGGAGCAATCATCCACTTTGGGAGAACGAATCTGCCTCACAGGATGGCACCTGTTTCCAACCAGGAACACGAGATTGATGTCCACTGTTCAGTTATTTAAGTTCTGCATTGATTTCATAGTCTTCTTGCCTCTATACTGATTATATGATAGAGGGCGGGTTTGGTAAGAAGAAATTTTTCAATTTTTTAAATGTTTCGTTGGCTTAAATTTTTTTGATAATATTTTCCTCCAGAACTCATTTTCCTCCAATTGGAAAAGATATTTTTCCTACCGAGAGGAGGGATAATATTTTCGAAAACTCTTTTTCAATCTTTCTCACCCTATTCTCCACCCTCACCAAAGGGGCGGAGGCACCGGCCGAAATACGAGTTCGGCCTTACCCAGTTGCTTTTGCTCAAATAATATATGTAGTGGTTAGAATTCATTAAATATGTACAAATATTAAATATAGAACCGGGTCACTAACACTTGCAATCATCCTTCTAAAATCATAATCCATAAGGCTAAAATTCTGGCTCCGCCTTTGCCCAAGACCCCGACCATCCACCCCCAACCTCTCCACCACCCTCTTCACGCCACCTCCCACCCCACAGTGTTTATCGAAATTATATATTTTTCTATACAATATTTTTTACTAATATTTTTCAGAAAATTTTTTTCCGGTCACCAACCAAATATGAGAAAATAAGTGTCAAAACCATTCATTTTTCAAGAAAAACATTTTCAAAGAAAACGTTTTCTTTCATACCATACGCACTCATAGTTTGCTGTATTACTACATTTTAGAAGTGAGAATTTGGGGGGGGGGGGGGGACGAACAAGGGTAAGAACTTATGGGTAAAAGGACTTTTGCTGTGAAAGTGAAAGTTTTGGAGGACGAACTCATGGGTAACAGATCTTTTGCGCTGATGTTCTTACTGATCCAAGGAGACCAACCGGCAAACACATGGGGTAAGAATTGGTATTCGTATCACTAAATGAGCAATTAACTCTCTTTGTTCTTCCACTGATTTCTCTGATTGTTTCTCTTCTGTGTCTGATGCTCATATTTCTTCCTCTTTCTTCTTTAATCATAGGATTCTTTATTTGATTATCTATCCACGCTATTCCTTAAAAAAATTCTCTCTTTCTCAGTTTGGGTTTCTTTTTTTTTTTTTTTTGGTAATTAACCATTTATATACCACGGAAAATAATTACAATCAATACAAAACCCTTACATATATTCCTATACTTCTCCTCCCTCCCTCGTACTCTATTGCTATCCGTCTGTTACTCTATCTATTATATTGGATAGTAATCCAATCTACTTAGAGCTTTAATTATTTTACTGTTACTTCTACAATGAACTTCTTGTACAATTAGCTTGCTAGTTATCTCTCAGCTCCTCGCTTTAGCTTGAAATAGTCTGGCGTTCCTTTCCTGCCATACAAAGTATACACACCCTGCTAATACAATCTTGAACAGCTCTGTTTTTGCGTTCCTACTTCTTGTCCAATTTTCTGCCCATTTTAGCTCCTCGATCCAGCCATATATGTTCCTACTAATACCTTGCCAGTTGAGCATCCTCTTCCATAGTTCAGCTGCATATTGGCGCTCAAAGAATAGATGTTGTATAGATTCATTTTCTTGTGCACATAGAGGACAAGTTTGACCATTGTGAATACCCCACTTTAACAATCTATCCTTTGTGTATAGTTTCCATTTTCCACCAAAGTTAGCGTGAATATCCACTTAGGACATCTTGCGTTGTTGAATAACAATTTCCTCCTACTCACTTTGTTAAATTCTCCTCTCAGTTTATGGTATATGTGCTTGATAGAGCAAGGATGCATCTGCCTGAGATCTTCATAGTTATATCCTACTTTCTCAAAGTTTTCTTTAGCTTTCAATATATTCCTCATAATCAATGATGCTTGGTTCATTTTCACCTCCCATACATGTTTGTTCTTTATGTAGTAGTAGTGCACGCATTGTATCCATAGCTTGTTCTTTTCTTTGCATAGACTCCATAATTGCTTGCTTACAGATGCTTTGTTCCATAGATCAATATCCATTACATTGAAGCCTCCTGCTGACCTGGGTTGGCATACTTTCTACCAAGCTAGTAGAGCTTTCTTTGATATGTTGTTGTCTCCAGTCCATAAAAAACTTCTGCAAATTACCTCAATCAACTTGGTAATCTTCTTTGTAAGCATGAAGATTTGAGCCCAATAGGTTTGAATGGAGAACAACACACTTTTGATGAGTTGTAGTTGCCCTGCATATGACAATAGCTTGGCTGTCCAGGATGTAATTCTTCCCACTAGTTTGTCAAGTAGAGGTTGACATTGAACTAGTGAGACCCTTTTAGAGCATAAAGGTACTCCCAGGTACCTTATTGGCAACTCTTATTTTCGAATTCCCAAGAACTCCAGAATGTCTGCTTGAATAGCTTGTGATACTCTACCAAAGAATATGGAACTTTTCTTCTTGTTGATCTCCAATCCTGATGCTTTTGAGAAATACAAAAAGCAATTGTATAGTAACTGAATTGAAGCAATGTCACCCCTGCAAAACAACAAAAGGTCATCTGCAAATCCAAGCAGCATGATTTGCATCATTGCATACTTAGGATAATAGTTGAAATCTGGGATGTGATGCAATGCCTTCAATCTTCTTATGAGATATTCCATTGCCAGCACAAAAAGGAAGGGGGATAGTGGGTCCCCCTGTCTGAGTCCTTTCCTGGCTATAAATGGCTGAGTTGGTGAACTATTCAACATGATAGTATATGTAACACTTTGTACACGAGTCATTATCCATTGCACAAACTGAGCTTGAAAAGGCAATGCACTCAAAACCTGCTCAAGACATGGCCATTCAAGTGAGTCATCTGCCTTCTGCATGTCCAATTTCATCATGCATCGAGGAGACACTCCTTTCCTTCCATACCCTTTTACTAACTCATGGCTTAGAATGATGTTTTCAATAATTGCTCTTCCAGGGATAAAAGCAGATTGAGTCTTATCTATGAGACTATCCATAACTCTTTGCAGTCTACTGGTAAAGACCTTTGAGATGATTTTGTAGAGGGTGGTGCAAAATGAAATAGGTCTATACTCCTTGATAGTAGCAGGATTTCTGACTTTATGAATTAAAGAATTGAGGTACAATTAACTGGCTTAAAAATCTGTGATGCCTCAAAGAAATCCTGCACAGCTTGTGTTACCTCCTCCCCTATGATATTCTAAGACTTCTTGAAGAAAATTGAATTGAGACCATCATGCCCTGGAGCTTTCAAATCGTTTATATCTTGTAAAGCTTCCCATATCTCTTATTTTGTGACAGGCTGGATCAGCTTAACTTGTTGTTCTCTTGTGAGCATTGCCCCTCTTTTCATTACATTTGGATCTATTGTTGGGATTGCAGGAGCATTTGACCCTAGCAATTATTTATAGTATCCAAGTATTTTTGTCTTTTTTTCCTCATCCATATGTAACTGCACCCCTAGATCATTCGTGAGCTCATGAATTCCATTCAAACAGTTCCTATTCTTCATATGGGCAAAGAAATATGCAGAGTTAGTATCTCCCAACTTCAGCCACTGTACCTTTGATCTTTGCCTATAAATGGTTTCCTCTATCAGTATCCATTTCTCTAGTTTACTCTTTAGTTCTTTTTCTTCTTCAATTAATTCTGTATTCAGCATTATACAACTCATTTTCTCCTGCACTTCCTGCAGTTCCCTTCTGATCGCAAGTTAGGCCACCATATTTCAATGGACAATACTTTTCTCACTGGGAAGTGCGTATGGAAATATATGCAAAATCATATGATGTCAAAGTATGGCGCGTTATCAAAAAGGGGAACTATCCACTACCAGCAATTGCTCAACTACCTGCTGATCAAGAAGATATAGATGAGTACATAGACGAGCCAATGGCAGTTGTTCAGTCAACGCAAAAGCACGAACTTTACTCTATAATGCTATAAGTGGAGAGGAATATGAGAAAATCTCAAGTTGTTATACAGCCAAAGAAATGAAGGATAAACTGAAAGTTACTTATGAAGGAACTAGAAAAGTGAAAGAACTCACGTTAACATATGTTGGTTCATGACTATGAACTCTTCCAGATGAAAGAATGAGAATCCATTGAGGAAATGTTTGCAAGGTTCAGCATAAACATTAGTGATCTAAAAGCTTTTGGTAAACCATACTCAAGTGGTGATCAAGTTTGAAAAATTCTAAGGAGACTACCTACCACTTGGCAGACAAAAGTAGTTGCACTCGAATCACAAGATCTAAATAGATTTTCTTATGATGAGCTTCGAGGAGATCATATAGTAATTGAGAAAACTCACCTCAAGAAAATAAACCATGAAGAAAAGAAGAAAATAGTCGCCTTTGAAGCTACAATTGAAAGACCAGAAGATGATATTGATGGCGACCTAGAAGCTCTTGAAGAATAGATTGCCATGGTATCAAGGAACATAGATGGTTTAATGAGAAGATACAGAAACACAAGAAGAGGTAGGATGCCCCAGGCGAACCAGGAAATATAATGAACAAGACAAGAATGATGAAAAATGTTACGAGTGTGGAAGATATGGGCATGTTCAAGCTGAATGCCCAGATCTTAAAAGAAAGGTTTCCAGAGGATTCAATAAAAACAAATCTTTTGGAAGCTAGAGTGATGAAGATAGTTCGGAACATGAGGAAATAGCAAATCTATGCTTCAAGACAATTCTGGAAAACGACATGAAAGAACTCTCCGGCTGCTGGACCGATGAAGATACATCAGACGATGAATGGAACGATGATGATGAAAACTGTTTCATGGCACGAAGTGAAACAAGCGAGGTAAGATCTTATAACTGTGAAAGATATAATGAATTGTAGGATATTGTTGACCTTACTCTAAAAGAGTCTCAAAAAATGATGAATGAACTAAGGAGACTCAATAGGGAAAAGAAAGACTGGAACTCAAGCTTGAAGTATGTGAAATTGAAAGGTACTTCAAGATGAAGTTCAGGAATTGCAAATGCAACTTAATGGCATGCACAAGTCCACCAGTCACAGTTCTGCCAAGTCTAACCAGGCGACTTACAAGTCAACTGGAAAAGGACCGGTTAGAACTGAGTCCACAAGTACTAACACAGGTGGAAGATCAAAAGATGGATCAGCCCCTATGTGTCACTGCTGTAATAAAAGTGGACATAATTACTCTTTCTGTCGATTTCGTAAATCTAATATTTCAGGATGGATTTAGAAACCCAAAAACAATCCTAATCTTAGTAGAACTAACCAATAAGGACCCAAGCAAGATTGGATACCTAAAAGAAAGTGATAATTCTATTTTGCACGAACACCATAGGAAGAGCCACAAAGGAAAATAGTACTTAGACAGTGCGTGTTCCAGTCACATGACAGGTGACAAAAAACCTGTTCAAAGAAGATACAAAAATAAATGGAGGAAGTTTCGAATTTGACAATGACTCAAAAGGAAAGATAGTTGGCACTGACACAGTTCCATTCAATAAAAATTGTGATATTAATGAAGTGTATCTTGTAGATGGACTCAACTACAATCTCCTGAGTATAAGTCAGATATGTGATTCAGGGTACGAAGTTAAATTCAATAAAACAGGTTGTGCCATTGAAGATGAGACAGGTAAAATAATACTCCCAGGAAAAAGGTATGGAAATGTTTATATCTTGATGGTTTGAAAATCAGATAGTCACATCTGCTTAGCATCTATATCTGATGATCCAGGGTTGTGGCATAAGAAACCTGGTCATGCAAGCATGCATCTTATTGAGAAACTCTCCACGCATGATTTAGTTATTGGTCTCCCTAAACTCAACTTTTCTAGAAATTATATATGTGATGCATGTCAAATTAGTAAACAAACTAGAAACTCCTTCAAAAATAAAGACATTGTGTCTACCACCAAGCCTTTACAATTGCTCCATATGGATTTGTTTGGACCCACCAGAACTGCTAGCATAAGAGGAAAACGATATGCTTTACTTATTTTTGATGACTACTCACGTTTTACATGGGTGATTTTCCTATCTCACAAAGATGAAGCTTTGAAAAACTTTGAGATTTTCTATAAGAGAGTTGAAAGAGAAAAGGGGTACCTTATTACAACCATTAAAAGTGATCATGTAAGAGAATACGAAAGCAGAGCATTTGAAGATTTCTGCAATGATCAAGGATATACTCACAGCTCCTCAGCTCCAAGATCACCTCAACAAAATAGAGTAGTTGAGCAGAAAAATAGAACTCTACAAGATATGGCCAGAACAATGATATTAGAATATTCCTTGCCATACCACTTTTGGGTAGAAGCAGTAAGCACAGCCTGCCACATTCTCAACAGATGACTTATAAGACCTATCTTGAAGAAGACTCCATTGAACTATGGAAAGGTAAATGGCCCAACATAGGTTATTTACATCTTTTTGGCAGCGAATGTTTAATCCATAACAATGGTAAGGACAATCTTGGAAAATTTAATCCAAGAAGTGATGAAGGTATTTTTCTAAGTTATTCCATTAACAGTAGATCTTTTAGAGTTTATACTAAACTCCCTTTATTTGTAGAAGAATTAGTACATGTCACATTCGATGAAAATAACACTACGATCGAGAAAGGAATTATTGCAGGTGATGAAGATATCTGTCATGAAACACCACAGTCAGGCAAACATCAAAAGTTGATTGATATACTAGAAGGTGTCATAGAGTCAACTAATGAGCCTGTCAACAGTCAACTAGAATCACAGAAGGAATCAACTACTCATACGATTGCAACACGTCCAAATAAGTGGAGAAGTGAACCAAAATATCCTCAAAAGTTTATCATAGAAGATCCAAGTGAAGAAATGAAAACTAGGGGAGCTCCCAAGAAAAAGGCAAATGTAGCACTCATCTCCCAGATTGAATCAAAGAAGGTTAAGGTAGCCTTAAAATACTCCAGCTGGGTACAAGCAATGCAGAAAGAACTCGATCAATTTGATAAGAACCAAGTTTAGAAACTGCTGCCTAAGCCTGCAGATGCTACTGTAATGAGAACAAAATGGGTTTTCAGTAATAAGCTCAATGAAGATGGAAAGGTTGTGAGAAACAAATCCGGATTAGTAGCTCAAGGCTACTCATAGCAGGAAGGATTCGACTACGATGAAACCTTTGCACCAGTAGCTCGACTTGAGTCTATATGGATTCTTCTTGCATACGCATCCTTCAAAAAATTTAGACTTTTTTAGATGGATTCCAAAAGTGCCTTTTTATATGGCTTTACTGATGAGGAGATATATGTAAAAAAACCTCCTGGTTTTGAAGACTCAAAATTCCCTTACCATGTGCACAAGTTGACTAACGCTCTGTATGGACTCAAACAGGCTCCACGAGCCTGGTACGAAAGGCTCAGTTTATATCTACTTGATCATGGGTTTATGAGAGGTAAAGTAGATACTACACTATTTATTTAAGAAGGTAATCTTATTATTCAAGTTTATGTTGATAATATTATATTTGGAAGTGCTAACCCTCTTTTGTGCAAGGAATTCGCTAGTCTTATGCAAGTGAGTTTGAAATAAGAATGATATGAGAGCTTATGTTTTTCCTTGGACTTCAAATTCAACAATCTGAAGAAGGAAATCCTATTGACGAAACTAAATATCATGGAGTGATTGGCTCTTTGCTTTACTTAACTGCCAATCGACCAGTGTCGCATCTGACTACAGTAAAGAGAATAATTCGTTATCTCATCGGAAATATTTCTTATGGACTATGGTATCCATGTTCTAACAATTTTAAGCTGGAAGGTTTTTTAGATGTTGATCTTACAGGTGATAAGGAAGATAGAAAAAGCACTAGCGGAACATGTCAATTACTGGGAAAGGCATTAATATCATGGAACAGTAAGAAATAAGGCTTAGTTGTATTATTCACAACAGAGGCAGAATATATTGCCATTGGGCAATGCTCTGCACAGTTACTATGGATGTCTCATCAACTGGGTCTTTATGAACTATATTTGTAACCTATTCAAATATTTTGTGATAACTCTAGTGCAATATGTTTCTCAAAGAATCTTGTGTATCATTCAAGGGCTAAGCATATAGAAATCAAATATCATTTCATTGGAGATCATGTCCTCAAGGGAGGTATAGAATTATCATTTGTTGGCACCACTGATCAATTAGCAGACATTTTCACTAAGCCTTTACCCCGAAGACAAATTTTGCTCCCTAAGAGAACTACTTGGTACTATTTCTCTTGATCATAAAGATTAGGACCTATGTGTTAGTTTTAATTCGTATGTGCCTAATGTTTTTAATCTTGTTTTTTTGTGTAAGTATGCATTAATTTAGCGCCTTCAATTTTCTTCTCATTTCCCATTAGTCGCAGCTTTCAACAAAGGAAAATCAATCATTATGATACTTCACTGACACCCTTTCCTTTCCTGCACTCAACCGTCAAAATCCCGTCCTTTTGAATCCTCTAAACCACTCTTCTCTGTCTTTATTGTTCGTATCGCTCTGAAACCCTCCTCAAAAATCCTTCAAACTCTTCCTCAAAATTTTTCCATGGTTAAACACTCCAAGAATTTGTCTGCCTCCATTAGAAAAAGTACTCGTTCCAAGGGAATACTCTCTTCTCAGCCCCCAGAACAAGTAGACCTAGAGTCTGACCACTCAAAAGGGTTTGCCTATTCTCGGGCAGAACTATCAGACAACTCTCACCAAATAGGAGAAAAAGCCCTTGGAAAAAGGCCTATGGAAGAGCCCCAAGAAATCTAAAGTAGACCTCTCGAGTTCTCTAGAGTTGGACCTCAATTTTCGGGATACCCCAAATAGGGATCTCTTTGTTGCTCTGAAAGGCAAGCCCATTGCTTATGGCAGAGTAGTCGACCTTGACTATATGGAGGCCCTCAATTGTAAGGTAAAGGATCTATTTGTTTTTCAAGGATGGTCTAAGTTCCTCCCCCCTCCCAAAGTCTATGAACCTTTAGTGAGAATGTTTTATGCTAATCTTCGCTCTAGCAAGACTAATAAGTTAGAATCCCTAGACATAGGAAAACGCATTATCCTTGATAATACCATGTTTGACTCAATTTTTCAATGTAAGTGTGATGACCCAAAAGGTCATCACTTGTTATAGAAAAAAATTATGTGATCCGAGGCCTTAAAACCACCTTTTTGTCTCACCTCGAATTACGTGCGCAGTCCGGGCGTGTATCCGGAAAGCCGTTATGTGAAAAATGATGAATTTTGCTTTTAAAATGAATTTAGGTTGACTTCGGTCAACATTTTGGGTAAACGGACCCGGACCTGTGATTTGACGGTTTTGGAGGGTCCGTAGGAAAATATGGGACTTGGGAGTATGCCCGGAATCGAATTCCGAGGTCCCAAGCCCGATAAATGAATTTTTGAAGAAAATTATTTAGCTAAAATTTTAGAGTTTTTGGAAAATTTGAATGTAATTGAATTGATGGTATCGGGCCCGTATTTTTGTTCTGGACCCTGGTACAGGTCTTATATGTGATTTAAGTTGAGCCTGTAAAATTTGGTAAGAAACGGACTTGAAATGACGTGAATCGGAGCTTCGGTTGTTAAAATTTGAACTTAAGAGCTCATGAAATTTTTCTTTGATTTTGATGCTAAATTCATAGTTATTGATGTTATTTTGATGATTTGATCGCACGAGCAAGTCCGTTTGATGTTTTGGACTTGCGTGCATGTTTGGCTTGGAGACCCGAGGGCTCGGGTGAGTTTTGGATAAGCCACAGAGTGAAAATTGGACTTAGGAAACTGTTGTGTCTTGCAAGTCTGCGGGCTTCGCAATTTGCGAGCTGGCATTTGCGGACAAACATTCGCATTTGCGAAGACTGGGCTGGCAGGCATTGGTCGCAAATGCGACCTTTCCTTGCAATTGCGATGTCGCAAATGCGACAGGTCCCTCGCAATTGCGAAGGTGACCCGAATTGCCCATGGTCGCAAATGCGACAAAATCATCGCATTTGCGAAGTCAACAGTTTCTGAGGGGCTCGCAATTGCGAACCCTGGTCGCAATTGCGACATCAGAGACCAGTTAATTGAGACTTAGATGCATTTTCAGCCATTTTTACAACCTTTTCAAAACCTAAACACCTTTGGGCAATTTTTCAAAGCCAGATACTCTTCCAAATCATTTGTAAGTCATTTCTAACTCATTTCTTTCAATATAATACCATCTTTTTACATGATTTCAACTCATAATCAAGGGTTTTTATGGGGGGAAATTGGGTGTTTTGGGTAGAAGTTAGGATTTTCGAATTTTGAGGATTTGGACATCGATTTGAGGTCCGATTTCAAAACAAATTATATATTTGAATTCGTGGGTGAATGGGTAATCGGGTTTTGGTTCGAACCTCGGGTTTTGACCATGTGGGCCTGAGGTCGATTTTTGACTTTTTGGGAAAAACTTTAGAAAATCTATTTTCATGCATTAGAATTGATTCATTTAGCATTTATTGATATAATTAAGTAACTTGTGGCTAGATACAAGTGAATTGGTGGTGGAATCAAGACGTAAAGCGGTAATTGAGACTTGAATTGTGTTCGTGGCATCGAGGTAAGTGTTTGGTCTAACCTTAGCTTGAGGGATTAGGAGTTGTGTCATATTTTCTATGTGTTAATTGTTGAGTACGACGTATAGGCATGGTGACGAGTATTTATCCGTTGGTGTCAAGCATGCCTGTGAGTCTTATACTATGATTAATGTGACTCCATTTTGTATTGTTCATGCCTTATGTGATGATTTCTATTGTTGGAACGAGGCTTGTGGAAGTAATATTGGTAATTGAACCTTGAAGAGCATTGGCTCAAGTTGTAAAATGATCTGTGGAAGTAATATTGGTAATTGAACCTTGGAGCGTTGGCTCAAGTTGTAGAATGATTTGTGGAAGTATTATTGGCAATTGAACGTTCTGGAGCATTGGCTCAAGTTGTGAATTGAGTTGTGAAGTAAATGTGGAAAAGAGAAGAGGTTTATGATATTGTCTCCCTTGCCGGGATGTTGTTGCTTTTAATGTTATCTCCCTTGCCGGGATGTTATTGCTTTTGATATTGTTTCCCTTGCCGAGATATGATTGTCGTAGTAATGTTCCCTTGCCGGGATTTTATTGTGATTCTATTGATTCCCTTGCCCTTATTGCTATGTGATTGTTGTTTAGGTGAGGAAGAGTGTTAAAGCATGAAGGGTGATGCCGTGCATGATATTGTGAGAGAGTGTTAAAGCACAAAGGGTGATGTCGTGCCGCATGATGTACAATTCCGTGCCTTTATATGAGTGATAATGCACGAAGGATCATTCCGTGTCATGATTATGTGAGGTAAAAGTACGAAGGGTGATGCCATGCCGATTATATTGATTGTTATGGTGAGGAAGAGAGTAAAAGCACGAAGGGTGATGTCGTGCATTTGTCCTTGATTTTCCTGATTCATGTTGATAATTGAGTTATGATGTTCTTTACGTTTATTTATTGGTTTTCTGTGGTTACTTGATTTTATTGTGATGTTACTGATTCCCTTACCCAAATTGCTTTGTGATTGTTGCTTGGGTGAGGAAGAGTGTAAAGCACGAAGGGTGATGCCGTGCATGATATTTGTGAGAGAGTTTAAAGCACGAATGGTGATGTCGTGCATGATATTTGTGAGAGAGTGTAAAGCACGAAGGGTGATACCGTGCACTTGTCTTTAATTTCCTGATTCTTGCTGATAATTTGGTTATAGTGTTCTTTACATTTATCTATTGGATTTCCGTTGTTACTTGATATTTCCCGCAGCATGTTTCCCCTTCCTATCTTTAATTGTAAAGTTTTGCCTTATTTTCCGTTGTACATGATTTAACTGCATAGGTTTATTTAGTAGTCTGGTCCTAGCCTCGTCACTACTTCGCCGAGGTTAGGCTAGGCACTTACCAGCACATGGGGTCGTTGTGCTGATACTACACTCTGCGCTCTTTTGTGCAGATCCTGGTACTGGAGCATACGGACCTTAGCTTTGGGTTGCTGCCTTCAGTCCATTTGGAGACCTGAGGTAGTCCTGCAGGCATCCGCAGGCCTTGGCGTCTCCTTCTATCCTTTCACCTTGTTTCTTTTATGTATTTTAGAGACAGCGTTGTATTTATCTTTCGGACCCTTATTTGTAGTATTCCTAGACAGTCTGTGAAATTGTGACACCAGTTCTGGTAGTTTATGTTATGGATTGGTATTGGTATCATTATTAAAATATTACATTTTAGTCTTCCGCTTATTAAATTCCGTTATTTATATGATATTGGTTCTTAATTGTCAAAGGATTAAAATGGGAAAAAGGTAAATAATACAAATGGTTGGCTTGCCTAGCTTTCACTAGTAGGCGCCATCACGACTCCCGAGGGTGGGAAATCTGGGTCGTGACAAGTTGGTATCAGAGCTCTAGGTTACTTAGGTCTCACAATTCACGGACAAGCTTAGTAGAGTCTGAGGGATTGGTACGGAGACGTCTGTATTTATTCCCTAGAGGCTACAGAGTTAGAAAAAACTTCACATATATTCTTTCTTTTCGTGCGACTTGATTTCTCAATGCTAATTGAACTTCCGCTCTTGTTCCTTCGCGAATGGCGAGGTCACGTACCGCTTCTTCAGTCGAGCAGCAGCACAGACCGGTGATGGATCAACTACATCTTCGGAGGCTTTGTGGATGTTGGATAGGTTTAACCAAGCTCTTCACTACCACTTACGGTGGTGCATTTTCTGAGGATCCCCAGGATTATTTAGACAGCTGTCATGAGGTTCTCAGGAACATGGGGATAGTGGAGACCAACGGGGTCGACTTCGGTGCTTTTCGTTTGTCTGGATCCGCCAAGACTTGGTGGAGATATTATTGTTTGGCTAGACCAGCTGGGTCACCAGCTTTGACTTGGGATCAGTTTTCTCAGCTATTTTTGGAGAAGTTTCTTCCTATCACTCAGAGGGAGAGCTATCGGAGGCAGTTTGAGCGTCTCCAGCAGGGTTCTATGACTGTTACTCAGTACAAGACAAGGTTTATTGATTTGGCCCGTCATGCTCTTCTTATACTTCTCACTGAGAGAGAGAGTGAGGAGGTTCATTAAGGGACTCATTCAGCCTATTCGACTTCATATGGCCAAGGAGACGGGGAGCGATATTTCCTTTCATAATGCGGCCAATGTGGCCAGGAGGGTTGACATGGTTTTATCACAGGGGGTGGTCAGGGGTCTGCAAGAGGCCTCGTTATTCAGGCAGATTCAGTGGTGCATCATCTAGAGGCAGGGATTCTTTTGGTAGAGGCCATCCTCCTAGGCCTTTTCAGTCAGCACTTCTGGTTTCTCATGGTGCTTCAGGTGGCTGTGGTTCTCATATGCAGTATTCTAATCAGCAGTCCTACAGTGCACCACCAGCTCCTATCAGTGCACCGCTGCTCCAGAGTTTTCGGGGTGGTCATCCAGGTCGTTAGGGTCAGCAGTCTCAGCAGCCGAGGGCTTGTTATACTCGTGGCGATACGGGACATATTGCTAGGTTTTGCCCTCGAGCATCAAGCAGCTCATAGCATCAGGGTTCCCGTGCCATGGTTCAGGCACCGAGTGTTCCACAGCCCGCGTAGCCAGCTAGAGGTGGAGGTAGAGGTGCTAGAGGTGGAGGTAGAGGTATTAGAGGTGAAGGTCAGGCCGCTAGAGGTGGAGGCCAGCCAGCAGCAGGCTATCCCAAAGATGTAGTTCAGAGTGGTAGGCCCAGCCCCGATGTTATGCTCTTCCAGCCAGGTCTGAGGTTGAGGCTTCCGATGCAGTTATCACTGGTACTGTTCTAGTTTGTAGTAGAGATGTTTAAGTTCTATTTGATCCCGGATCTACATACTCCTATGTGTCATCTTATTTTGCACTGTATCTGGTCATGCCTAGTGATTCCTTGAGTGCTCTTGTATATGTGTCTACACTGGTGGGTGATTCAATCATGGTAGATTGTGTCCATCATTCCTGTATAGTTGTGATTGGGGGTCTTGAGACTCGTAGAAATTTGTTACTTTTGGATATGGTTGATTTTGATGTCATATTGGGGATGGACTGGTTATCACCTTACAATGCTATCTTGGACTGTCATGCCAAGACTGTGACCGTAGCCTTGCCGGGGTTGCCTCGTTTAGAGTAGAGAGGGACTCCTAGTCATTCTACCCGTAGAGTTATCTCATATATGAAAGCTCAGCGTATGGTTGATAAGGGACGTTTGGCCTATTTGGTGTATGTTCGTGATTCTAGTGCTGAGGTTCCTTCTATGGATTCTGTGCCTGTTGTTCGAGAGTTTCCTAAGGTATTTCCTTTAGACCTGCCGGGCATGCCAGCCGACAGGGATATTGACTTCTATATTGATTTGGCTCCGGGTACTCAGCCCATTTCTATTTCGCCGTATCGTATGGCCCCGCCTGAGTTGAAAGAATTAAAGGAGTAGTTGCAAGACTTTCTTGATAAGGGCTTTATTAGGCCTAGTCTCGCCTCGGGGTGTGCCGGTGTTGTCTGTTAAGAAGAAGGACGGATCAAAGAGGATGTGTATAGATTACCGGTAATTGAACAAGGTCACAATCAAGAATAAGTACCCATTGCCGAGGATTGATGATTTGTTTGACCAGCTTCAGGGTGCCCAAGTGTTTTCAAGATTGACTTGAGATCGGGCTACCATCAGTTGAGGATTAGGGCACCTGATGTCCCTAAGACAGCTTTCCGCACTCGGTACGGGCATTATGAATTTTTGGTGATGTCATTCGGGTTGACAAATGCCCCAACAGCTTTCATGGATTTGATGAACCAAGTGTTCAGGCCTTATTTGGATTCCTTCGTGATTGTCTTCATTGACGATATTTTGATCTATTCCCGCAGCCGGGAGGAGCACGAGCAGCATCCTCGAGTCGTTCTTCAGACTCTGAGGGAGAGTCAATTGTATGCTAAGTTTTCGAAGTGCGAGTTCTGGTTAAGTTCAGTTGCATTCTTGGGTCACGTTGTTTCAACAGAGGGTATTCAGGTGGACCCGAAGAAGATAGAGGCTGTCAAGAACTGGCCCCGACCCACATCAGCTATAGAGATTCAGAGTTTCTTTGGTTTGGCAGGCTATTACCGTTGGTTTGTTGAGGGGTTTTCATCTATTGCAGCCCCGATGACCAGTTTGACCCAGAAGGGTGCCCGGTTCAGGTGGTCGGACGAGTGTGGGGCAAGCTTTCAGAAGCTCAAGACAGCTTTTACTACGGCGCCAGTGTTGGTTTTGCCTACAAGTTCAGGGCCATATACAGTTTATTGTGACGCATCTCGTATTAGACTTGGTGCGGTGTTGATGCAGGATGGCAAAGTCATTGCTTATGCTTTGCGACAGTTGAAGATTCACGAGAAGAATTACCCAGTTCATGATTTGGAGTTAGCAACCATTGTTCACTCGCTGAAGATTTGGAGGCATTATCTGTATGGCGTATCATGTGAGGTGTTCACGGATCACAAGAGTCTGCAGTATTTGTTCAAGCAGAAGGAACTAAATTTGAGGTAGAGGAGGTGGTTGGAGCTGTTGAATGACTATGATATCACCATCTTATATCATCCGAAGGCCAATGTGGTGGCCGATGCTTTGAGTAGAAAGTCAGCCAGTATGGGCATCTTGCGTATATTCCAGTCGGTGAGAGACCGCTTGCTTTGGATGTTCAGGCTTTGGCCAATCAGTTCGTGAGGTTGGATGTCTCTGAGCCCAGCCGTGTGTTAGCTTGCACAGTTGCTCGTTCTACATTATTGGAGCGTATTCAAGATTGGCAGTATGATGATCCCCATTTGTGTGTTCTTAGGGACACAGTGCGGCACAAAGGTGCCAAACAAGTTACAGTTAGAGATGATGGAGTTTTGAGGCTGTACGGTCGAGTGTGTACCTAATGTGGATGGACTTCGAGAGTTGATTTTAGAGGAGGCCTATAGTTCCCGGTACTCTATTCATCCAAGTGCCGCCAAGATGTATCAGGATTTGCGACAGCATTATTGGTGGAGAAGGATGAAGAAGGATATTGTTGCGTATGTGGCTCGGTGTTTGAATTTTCAGCAGGTGAAGTACGAGCATCAGAGACCTAGTGGTTTGTTCCAGAAGATTGAGATTCCTGAGTGGAAGTGGGAGCGTATCACTTTGGAATTTATAGTTGGACTCCCTCGGACTCAGAGGAAGTTCGATGCAGTGTGGGTTATTGTTGATAGGCTGACCAAGTCAGCGCATTTCATTCCTATGGCAGTCTCCTATTCTTCTGAGAGGTTAGCTGAGATCTATATCCGAGAGATTGTTCGTCTTCAAGGTGTGCCTGTGTCTATCATTTCTGATCATGGTACACAGTTTACCTCACATTTCTAGAGGTCAGTTCAGCGAGAGTTGGGCACACGGGTAGAGTTGAGCACAGCATTTCATCCTCAGACGGACGGGCATTCCGAGCGTACTATTCAAATTTTGGAGGATATGCTCCGAGCTTGTGTTGTTGACTTTGGAGGATCGTGGGATCAGTTTTTGCCTTTAGCAAAGCTTGCCTACAACAACAGTTACCAGTCAAGCATTCAGATGGCTCCCTCTGAGGCTTTATATGGTAGGCGATGCCAGTCGCCGGTTGGCTGGTTTGAGACGGGAGAGGCTCGGTTGTTGGGTACGAATCTAGTACAGGATGCCTTGGACAAGGTCAGGATTATTCAGGATAGGCTTCATACAACTAGTCCAGGCAAAAGAGTTATGCCGACCGTAAGGTTCGCGAAGTGGATTTCATGGTCGGCGAGCGGGTGTTGCTTTGGGTGTCGCCTATGAAGGGCGTGACGAGATTTGGGAAGAGGGGCAAGCTTAGCCCTAGGTTCATTGGCCCGTTTGAGATTCTTGATCGAGTGAGAGAGGTGGCTTAAAGACTTGCTTTGCTACCGAGTTTATCGGCCGAGCATCCAGTGTTTCATGTGTCCATGCTTCAGAAGTATCACGGCGATCCATCCCACGTGTTAGATTTCAGCACTATCCAGTTGGACAAGGACTTGTCCTATGAGGAGGAGCCTGTAGCTATTCTAGACCAGGAGGTTCGTATGTTGCGATCGAAGAGTTTCCCTTCTGTTCGTGTTCAGTGGAGAGGTCAGCCTGCTGAGGCATCGACCTGGGAGTCCGAGTCCGATATGCGGAGCCGATATCCCCATCTTTTCTCCAACTCAGGTACTTCCTTCTTATGTCCGTTCGAGGACGAGCAATTGTTTTAGAGGTGGAAAATGTGATGACCCAAAAGGTCATCACTTGTTTTAAATAAATTCTGTGATCCGAGGCCTTAAAACCTCCTTTTTGTCTCACCTCGAATTGTATGCATAGTCCGGGCGTGTATCAGGAAAGCCGTTATGTGAAAATCTGTGGAAAATGATGAATTTTGCTTTTAAAATGAATTTAGGTTGACTTCAGTCAACATTTTGGGTAAATCGACCCGGACCCGTAATTGGACGGTCCCGGAGGGTTCGTAGGAAAATATGGAACTTGGGCGTATGCTCGGAATCGAATTCCGAGGTCCCAAGCCCGAGAAATAAAGTTTTGAAGAAAATTGTTTAACTGAAATTCTAGAGTTTTTGGAAAATTTGAATGTAATTGAATTTGATGGTATCGGGCCCATATTTTGGTTCCTGATCCCAGTACAGGTCTTATATGTTATTTAAGTTGAGCCTGTAAAATTTGGTAAGAAATGGACTTGAAATGACGTGAATCGGACCTTCGATTTTAAATTTGAACTTAAGAGTTCATGAGATTTTTCTTTGATTTTGATGCTATATTCATAGTTATTGATGTTATTTTGATAATTTGATCGCACAAACAAGTCTGTATGATATTTTTGGACATGCGTGCATGTTTGGCTTGGAGCCCCGAGGGCTCGGGTGAGTTTTGGATCTGCCACGGAGTGAAAATTGGACTTAGGAAACTGCTGTGTGTTGCAGGTCTGCAGGCTTCGCATTTGCGAAGACTGGGCTGGCAGGCATTCGTCGCAAATGCGACCTTTCCTCACAATTGTGATGTCGTAAATGTGACAGGTCCCTCGCAATTGCGAAGGTGACCGGAATCGCCCATGGTTGCAAATGCGACAAAATCTTCGCATTTGCAAAGTCAACAGTTTCTGAGGGGTTCGCAATTGCGAACCCTGGTCGCAATTGCGACATCAGAGACCAGTTAATTGAGACTTAGACGCATTTTCAGCCATTTTTACAACCTTTTCAAAACCTAAACACCTTTGGGCGATTTTTCAAAGACAACTACTCTTCTCATTTGTAAGTCATTTCTAACTCATTTCTTTCAATCTGATCCATCTTTTTACATGATTTCAACTCAAAATCGAGGGTGTTCATGGGGGAAATTGGGTGTTTTAGGTAGAAGTTAGGATTTTCGAATTTTGGGGATTTGGACCTCGATTTGAGGTCCGATTCCAAAACAAATTATATATTTGAATTCGTGGGTGAATGGGTAATCGGGTTTTGGTTCGAACCTCGGGTTTTTACCATGTGGGCCCGGGTTCGATTTTTGACTTTTGGGGAAAAAATTTAGAAAATCTATTTTTATGCATTAGAATTGATTCATTTAGCATTTATTGATATAGTTAAGTAACTTGTGGCTAGATACAAGCGAATTGGTGGTGGAATCAAGAGGTAAAGCGGTAGTTGAGGCTTGAATTGTATTCGTGGCATCGAGTGTTTGGTTTAACCTTAGTGATCGGAGCCAACCCTGCACTACAATAGAGTAGCAAGAGAGGTCGAAGCAGCTTTACCCGATGAGGTCGGGATCGATTTCCACAGGGAGCTAGAAATTCGAATTGAGTTTCTATCTAAGTTAGAGTTGCGTAATTATTCCTAATTACACTTCTAAACATTTTTGGTTTTTGATTTACTTCTAAGTTTATACTACCAATATGCTAAATTAAGCTAAGTTAAACTAAGAAGAGACTATTGAGGATGTTCGAATGAGTTAAAAGGCACTAGGGGAGTGACCTTCACCTAGGTGGATAATTAACGGGTTCTCATGTCTAAGGTTAGGATGTCATACTTGGGGATTACGATATAACCATTGCACGATTCTACCCACTCTATACCTCTCGTTAGTTCGAGTGATTTTGCCCTAATTGACTTTCTCAAGATCAATTGGGTATGAACATTTGTGCAAGCAATTAAGGTTCAAGTCGGGTATTACGATCTCTCGGTTTAACCCTTTAATTGGGGCTATCAATTCTCTTGAGTACGCCCCGATTCCTTGTTAGACTAATTCTAGAGACTTAGGCTCTCTTTCTCAAGAAGAGCCAAAATCAACAAAGCAAAAACTAGTGTTTGCAACCACTAATTCAACAATAAAACCATATATTAGTCCAAATATCAAACACCCATAGACATTCAAACCTTAAAATACAAGGCCCGTTAATTACTCACACTAGGGTTGAGCCACATAGATTCACAAATGAGCACACTTCTGTACAATTGGGCTGCTTCATTGACTTGCACACATGAAAGACCACTTTTTCATCACCCACCCGGAAAGTGAGTTCCCCTGCTTCCACATCAACTAAGGCCTTCCCCGTAGCAAGGAAAGGTCTCCCCAATATGATCGGGACTTCATAATCTACCTCACAATCTAAGATCACAAAATCAGCTGGCAAGATAAATTTGTCCACCTGGATAAGCACATCATCTATAATATCCAAAGGCCTTTTCATTGATCTATCTGCCATTTGCAACCTCATGGAAGTCGGCCTCGGCTGTCCAATTCCCAAAGTCTTGAAAACTGAGTAGGTCATCAAGTTGATACTCGCCCCCAAATCACATAGAGCTTTAGCAAAGTCTGCACTTCCAATAGTGCAAGGAATGGTGAAAGCACCGGGATCCTCCAATTTCAGGGCAATTGAATGTACTATAGCACTAACTTGGTGGGTCATCTTAATAGTTTCACAGTCCATGGATCTTTTCTTCGTCACCAAATCTTTCATGAATTTAGCATAGCCAGGCATTTGCTCCAAAGCCTCCACTAAAGGCACATTAATGGATTAACTCTTCATCATGTCAATGAAATTTTTTAACGGATTCTCATTTCTCTGCTTTGCTAGCCTCTGAGGATAAGGTGGAGGTGGCCTAGGCAAGGGTGCCTTGGCTTTTGGCACAACCGGCACCGGCATGTCTATTATGTGTTCCCTAGACGGGTTCACGTCATTCTGTGTTTCCACCTCGGCATCTTGAACATCAATCCTCACTTCTTCATTCACTTTTTCATCAATCACATTTTCAACCACCAAAGGAACTTCATCTTATTGCAACTCAACTTTATCACTCAAAATTTGCTTTTGTTTGGAGGCATTCACATCACCGCCTCGTCCACTCCTTTTAGTTACCGCCATAACATGATTGTTCCCACCCTTTAGGTTAACCACCATATCACTCGGTAGAGCCCCTTTAGGGCGAGTATTCAGAGACTGAGAGATTCGGCCTAGCTGAACCTCCAAATTTCTGATTGAAGTGTTGTGAGAAGCCAATTGCGCATCGGAGTCAGCATTCTTTTTCATCATCTGTTCAAACATCATTTCAATTCTCCCCATTTCATTGTTGGAAGAACTAGAACCCTGGGATGGAAAAGGCAGTAGGTTGCTCGGTTGTTGGTACATTGGGGGCCTTTGAAAGCCTTGCCCCTGATTTCCTTGGTTGTTGTTCCATCCACCCTGGTTGTTGTTTCCACCCCAATTATTGTTGTTGCCCTAGTTTCCCTGTTTGCTCCGATTGTTGTTTTTATTGCCCCAATTTGGATTTTGATTATTGTTTCCTCAATTGTTGTTCCCTTGTTGTTGGTTACCCCAATTGCCCTGGGATCTCCATTGTTGCTGTTGGTTAGAAGAATTGCCTCTTTGGCCTTGATAACTATTCACATATTGTACCTCTTCATTCTGCCCATCAAAACCATCATCTTGGAATCCACCACAATCATTATCAAATTGATCTAAATTCCCTTGGTTCTATTGACCTCTTTGTCTTCTATTGTTCACTAGCATGTTGACACCCTCCATGGCATTTACTCCCGAATCCGGAACGGGACAATTGCACTAGCATAGCCTTGGTTGGGAAGAACTCGAGGGGCCACTCTTGGAGGTGGCGAAGGAGGGTCTGGAATGTTTTTATTTGCATTGGCATTGCGGCCTCTACGTTGTCCTTGAGGTACAAGAGGCACCTCATCATCTCCAATCTCATCTACCTCCTCCTCCGCAACCACATTGCCAAGAGGGTCATTGTTGTTTGCTGCCATTTTGCACCTGAAGTTGTGACACACACAAATTAGTAACACAGAAGGAAAAAAGAACAATTCATAAAACTACTAAGATAGATAATCAAGACCGTTAGATCACCGGCAACGGCGCCAAAAAGGTGATCAGAGCCAACCCTGTACTACAATAGAGTAGCAAGAGAGGTCGAAGCAGCTTTTACTCGATGAAGTCGGGATCGATTTCCATAGGGAGCTAGAAATTGGAATTGAGTTTCTATCTAAGTTAGAGTTGCGTAATTGTTCCTAATTACACTTCTAAACATTTTTGGTTTTTGATTTACTTCTAAATTTATACTACCAATATGCTAAATTAAGCTAAGAAGAGACTATTGAGGATGTTCTAATGTGTTAAAAGGCACTAGGGGAGTGACCTTCACCTAGGTGGATAATTAACGGGTTCTCATGTCTAAGGTTAGGATGTCATACTTGGGGATTATGATATAACCATTGCACGATTCTACCCACTCTATACCTCTCGGTAGTTCGAGTGATTTTGCCCTAATTGACTTTCTCAAGATCAATTGGGTATGAACATTTGTGCAAGCAATTAAGGTTCAAGTCGGGTATTACGATCTCTCGGTTTAACCCTTTAATTGGGGCTATCAATTCTCTTGAGTACGCCCCAATTCCTTGTTGGACTAATTCTAGAGACTTAGTCTCTCTTTTTCAAGAAGAGCCAAAATCAACAAAGCATAAACTAGTGTTTGCAACCACTAATTCAACAATAAAACCATAAATTAGTCCAGATATCAAATACCCATAGATATTCAAACATTAAAACACAAGACCCATTAATTACCCACACTAGGGTTGAGCCACAACCCTAGCTGATGGGTCTAGCTACTCATGATTATAGAGAAAAATAAAGAAATAGATGAAGATAAACCCATAAAATTAAATTACTAATTAAAACTTGAAGGATCAATGGTAAAACTATTGTAAAATTACTCCAAATGGCAAGAAAAGCCTATTCACGAGTGCAGCTCTGTTCTAGAATCTAACTGATGACCTAAAAATGGGAAAAGAAGCTATTTATACTAGGCCGAAAATTCCGGCCAAAAATACCCTTGCGGAGCTAGTGCGGACCGCACAAAATAGAGTGCGTCCGCACTAAGGCTTTCAGCTGGAATTCTTGCTCTCTGATCATGGCCACCGCGGACCGCACAAAATGCACCGCGACCGCAGTGGCTCCTGTTGCGGTCCGCACAAAAATGGAACTCGGACCTCATTGGCCATAATCCTCCAATTTGACACTCTCTGAAGTTGAGCTATGCGGACCGCACAGAATCGAGTGCGGCCGCAATGAAGTCAATGCGGCCGCATCACTTGGCTGCCTGGAATTTAGCACTCTCTAAATCTCTTCAATGCGGACCGCACAGAATGGAGTGCGGCCGCATTGGTCCTGTTTTCTGAGCTTGAACTTGTTCTTGGTACTTGTGCATATTTCACTCCTTTTTTGAGCTGTTTTTTGATGAATAATCACCTTGTTGATCAAACCCTGCAATCAAGTACAACACGTAAGCCTTTGGGACTATTTTGTACACATTTCTAATCAAAACTCAAGTAAGAAAGAGTGTAAAATGCATTAAAATCCCTAGTTATCACTTAGCTTGAGGGATTAGGAGTTGTGTCCTATTTTCTATGTGTTAACTGTTGAGTACGATGTATAGGCATGGTGACGAGTATCTATGCGTTGGTGTCAAGAATGCCCGTGAGTCTTATACTATGATTAATGTGACTCCGTTTTGTATTGTTCATGCCTTATGTGATGATTTCTATTGTTGAACGAGGCTTGTGGAAGTAATATTGGTAATTGAAACTTGAAGAGCGTTGGCTCAAGTTGCAAAATAATTTGTGGAAGTAATATTGGTAATTGAACCTTGAAGAGCGTTGACTCAAGTTGTAGAATGATTTGTGGAAGTATTATTGGCAATTGAACGTTCTGGAGCATTGGCTCAAGTTGTGAATTGAGTTGTGAAGTAAATGTGGAAAAGAGATGAGGTTTATGATATTGTCTCCCTTGTCGGGATGTTGTTGCTTTTAATGTTATCTCCCTTGCTGGGATGTTATTGCTTTTGATATTGTTTCCCTTGCCGGGATATGATTGTCGTACTAATGTTCCCTTGCTAGGATTTTATTGTGATTATATTGATTCCCTTGCCCTTATTGTTATGTGATTGTTGTTTGGGTGAGGAAGAGTGTTAAAGCACGAAGGGTGATGCTGTGCATGATATTTGTGAGAGAGTGTTAAAGCACGAAGGGTGATGTCGTGCCGCACAATGTACAATTCTGTGCCTTTATATGAGTGATAATGCACGAAGGATCATTCCGTGTCATGATTATGTGAGGTAAAAGCACGAAGCGTGATGTCGTGTCGATTATATTAATGCTTATGGTGAGGACAAGAGTAAAAGCACGAAGGGTGATGCCATGCACTTGTCCTTGATTTTCCTGATTCTTGTTGATAATTGAGTTATGATGTTCTTTACGTTTACTTATTGGTTTTCATTGGTTACTTGATTTTATTGTGATTTTACTGATTCCCTTACCCAAATTGCTTTGTGATTGTTGCTTGGGTGAGGAAGAGTGTAAAGCACGAAGGGTGATGTCGTGCATGATATTTGTGAGAGAGTGTAAAGCACGAAGGGTGATGTCGTGCACTTGTCTTTGATTTCTTGATTCTTGATGATAATTTAGTTATAGTGTTCTTTACATTTATCTATTGGATTTCCATTGTTACTTGATATTTCCCCGCAGCATGTTTCCCCTTCCTATCTTTAATTGTAAAGTTTTGCCTTATTTTCCGCAGTACATGATTTAACTGCATAGGTTTATTTAGTAGTCTAGTCCTAGCCTCGTCGCTACTTCACCGAGGTTAGGCTAGGCACTTACTAGCACATGGGATCGGTTGTGCTGATACTACACTCTGCACTCTTTTGTGCAGATCCTGGTACTGGAGCATACGGACCTTAGCTTCGGGTTGCTGCCTTCAGTCCATTTGGAGACCCGAGGTAGTCCTGCAGGCGTCCGCAGGCCTTGGCGTCTTCTTCTATCCTTTCACCATGTTTCTTTTATGTATTTCAGAGACAGCGTTGTATTTATCTTTCAGACCCTTATTTGTAGTATTCCTAGACAGTCTGTGAAATTGTGACACCAGTTTTGGGTAGGTTATGTTATGGATTGGTATTGGTATCATTATTAAAATATTACATTTCAGTCTTCTGCTTATTAAATTCCATTATTTATATGATGTTGGTTCTTAATTGTTAAAGGATTAAAATGGAAAAAGGTAAATAATACAAATGGTTGGCTTGCCTAGCTTTCACTAGTAGGCGCCATCACGACTCCCGATGGTGGGAAATTCGGGTCGTGACAGTAAGTGCTCCGGTTTTCCTATGCTTTTCAAGAATACTTGGCCTGATGATTTTGAAATTTCTTTCTATCAAGCAAAACATTGTAGTGCTGAGTGTCTATTTGATTTCCTTTCTAACTAGTTAGGTCCCAGTGATGTTAGTATTAAAACCCGAGTTCTGGCCCACATTGTTGCAACTACTCTTTTTCCTTGCACTAGATCATTCTCCACCTTCTCTCAATGAGATACCTTTCTTGTCTACTGTCTTGTGACCAAAATCATGGTTTAACTATCCTCATAGGTCATAAATTTCATGATTGAGAGTGATGATGATCCCACCAATTTACCCTATGGTATGACTATCACCCATATTTTGGAAGCTCACAACATCTCTATCTCAGAATACCCTTTTGTCTCTGTTTCAAAATCCGACAACTCTAGAGCTTTTGCCAGTACGGGGTATGTGTGTGCTAAGGGTTCCTGGGTGAAGAAACACGAAGGTGAAGTCAAAACGTTCAGCCTGATTCGAAGATCAAAGCCTCTAAATCCCATCATAGTGTAAGTGATCATGATCTTTTGGAGAAACTGACTGCTATTGACAACAAGTTGGCTATCATCAAGGTCCTTCTTGCTACAAATCAATCCATTGTTGGGGACATCCATGCGATCTCCAAGGAGACTGGGTCGGATGTTTCAAAGATGAGGGTTAAAATTCCCAAACTTGGAGTAAATGCAGTCAAACTTTCAAGGAAGTACATGACAGGATTAATGGGGTGACAGTTACAGCCAATGCCAGCTTTGAACGTCTGAAGGAGGCAATTTGCAACACTCTTACTTATTTCTTGCGTCATTATTTGTAGAAGTTTCAAACAATCTCTTTTTGATGTTTTGCTATTTTGGACTGGATAACCAATCGCTAGATATTTTTTTCTTTACTTTTGCTTAACTTTGCATGCCTATAATATTTGCCTATGTTGTGTCTGCCTCTACTTTATTTGCCTATAATTTGTATATATGCATATCCCCTTTTTGCTGATGTCAAAAAGTGGGAGAAAAAAGTTGTACATTGCAGGACAGACTGTTGGCAACTCTTGTTTAAGGGGAGTTTACTAAAGTATATGCCGCACCTGTTCAGGGGGAGTCGACTAACCTGTAGAGAAGAGTCAACTGAAGTATATGCAGAACCTAGTGAGGGAGAGTCAACTACAGGGAGAACACACGATTAAGGTCTTTCTCGGCCAAAAAATCAAAGATTCATTGAAGCTTGGTTCAAGACTGTTGTCTGCCTAGCTTTGATAGGTATTTCCGGTACTTTCTCTTTTCCATTTTTTCTTATCTTATTCTATTCTTCTTCTTTTATTCTGTTTTCTCAAAAATCGTCCTTGCATGTTTCTTTTAGTTTAGTTTAAATGTTAATTTTTATTTTTCTTTAGTTTGTTTGGATTCATTAGATTAGTTTTCGTTTAATTTTTCCCTTTAGTTTTGGGCCGTGGAGAACATTTGGTTCAGAAATCTATTTGACTCCGCACTGCCCTTTTATTTTTTTTTTTTGCCCTCTAGATTATTCTGTCTGAATTTCTGAATTGGACTTGGGTCCAAAGGGAAGGGATTAGCCCAGGATTTGATTTTAAACATTGGGTCAATTTGACCCATACCCGTTTGGGTTCACTAAGGTAAAAACAGAGTGCTCGAGGGGTGATTTAGGAATTTAAGCTAGGGGAATAATCTGTAACTAACTGAGGAAGCTTCCTAGAAGCTGGGGTGGGGACTTAACTGAAAATTTGAGTTTTATACTAAGGATACCTAAGCAGAAATGAAAATGTAAAAGGTTCTAAGTGCAAAACTAGTTGTATTCCTGCTGCCCTAACACCTTGCCTATAAAGGCACCTTTTCTTCAAGCTCAAGTAAGAAAATATAGAGACGAAAAACCCTAAAAAACTAAACGGCTAACTCTAAAAAGAATACTGAATTACCTGCAGTTCTTGATGGAAAACTTCGCAAAATTTGGCTTGTTTTTCTCTGGATTTCTGATTCTTTTAGCTAAAACTCTTGAAAAGGCTCCATAGTTATACTGTTGGGTTTGAGAAAATGGTTTTGAGTTTGGTTTGAAGTTGGGGTATTGATTTGTGGTTCCTTCACTATTCCATCGACTGTTTTTGAGCTGGTTTTTTACTGTTTTATTGACTGCATCTGGGCTCTGTTCTGCTTGCTGCTGTCCACTGATTCTGCACTCCTTTAATTCCTTTCTCATTTCCAGGTATGCCTCTGAACCAGTGAATGGCGAGTAAGGTTGTAAACGTGGTTTCTTATATTAAAAGCATGGAGTTTGGTTAAAAATGTAGCTGAGTTTGTTTGCTTCTGAAGATCAATTTACATAGGCTCATTTGAGTTGTTTAATTTTTATTTACTGCAGTTTTAGATTTCTGTTATGTTGTTAGGCAAGTGCTCTGTTCCATCTGCTTTGTTAAAATAAATTCGAAGTGGCTGATCACATGTATAAGTGGTAGAGAATTAGTGCAATAGAAATTTCAGCAGATTTGAGCATGTTTTAGGTCTGTTCTGGCCTGATGAAATCAGTATTATTGTGTAAATTTGCTTGAATTCATTTTTAGGTTGATGTCCCTAAGCCTGAAATCAGAAACTTTCATGTTGAAGTTTATCCAGCTTTGAGTTTTGCTATTTGTCAGATCATGTAGTATTTTATTTCATGAAGTATAGAGTGAATGGCTTCCAAGTCAGTATATGATCCTATAGGTTTGTTTGGATTTTAAGCTACTGAACTTGTTATTTAAGATCATGATGGTATAGTGTCAATATCTCTGGGATCCCTGAGTTCTTTAATCTTAAATCATACTATCCTGTTTTAGTCTTCAGTTGGTTTGTGCTTTTATGTTAGAAATGGCATATTGTGCAATTGGTGTCATTGGGGTAGTTGAATTCGAGAATTAATTCTCTTTTGAAATGGTGTCATGGCTCGGTGGTGTTTCACCCTTTTACCTTGTTTGCTTTACTTGGTTAATTATTGATGGAGTCAGCTTTTAGTTCCAAATACAAGTGAAAATTGTTTTGTGTTAATAAAGGGACTCGATCCTGAGTCCCAGCTTTGTGACAGTGATCTGGCTGCAGAAGTTGGGTTTCCTTTAGGCTTAATTTAAGCTGCGAGAAATCAGGGACTTGGTAGCCTTGCAGCTTCAATAGGCTATTGGGCTTCACTTCAGGCCTAGGCTTTGAAATGGACCGGTTTTCATTTAATGGTAGTCAGTTTGCTTAAATGAATTAAGTTTGGGTTCTAGTTTAGAATAATTATATTCCCCCTAAACCTTTTCTTAATTAATTAGTTAGGCTTTTAAAAGTAGATTGGAGGCGTGCTATATTAGGCAAAATATAGTTTATGGCCCTCCAAAATTTAGTTCAAGTTTCCTTTAAAATCGGAATTGAGGTGTGCCGTGCCAAATAAAATCTCAAAATGCATGGCCCTCATTTAATTAATTTTGAATCCTTAGAAATTGGGGTGTGCCATTTAGTTGAATTTTCCATGGCACTTGCAAAATTTTCGAATGCGTAGTTGCTTTAGGCGCGTTAATTTAAATTACTTTCCTATACTCGGGTGTGCATTTATGTGACCCAAATCCAAATCTCAACAACGTCAAATAAAATGTATCGTGGACCGCGGGTGCATTTATGTGACGTGGTTCAAGACGTGTTTTAGATGACGTTGAATCTTTCCTAATAAAAATAATTAAATAAAAGCTGTTATAAATTTAAAATTGAACCATAGGTTAAAACATGTATTAAAATCAGATAATAGGCCAACTATAATAGTTTAAGTGACCGTGATAGAACCACGGAATCCGGGGGTGCCTAACACCTTCTCTCGGGTTAACAGAATTCCTTATTCAGAATTTCTGGTTCGCAAACTTCAGAAGGAAAGTCAAAATTTCCTCGATTTGAGATTTAAAATAAACCGGTGACTTGGGACACCAAATAAACTATCCCAAGTGGCGACTCTGAATAAAAATAAATAAATAATCTCATTTCGAATAATGTCACTTAAAGTGGAAAAACTCCCTTATACCACCTTCGGGTGTGTAAACAGGAGGTGTGACAGCTCTGGCGACTCTGCTGGGGACCATAACCCAGAACTTTTGTTCAGGGTTTAAGAATTCGAGCTTAGCATAACTGTTATAGTTGGCTTTATTTATTATTTGATTTTTACATATTGAGCCTAATGTGCTAATGTCGCTTTTTACCGCTTTGATATTATTTGAATTGTATATAAACTGTTACGAAACCCTTCTCTTCTCATCTTCGGGGATGTGCACGTTGGCGTGACTCCCTATTCCGTTAGTGTCATACCTTGAAATAAGAAAGAGGCTCGGACAAGTTACAAAGCCGGATGGCCTTTTGGTTCCCGGTACGTAGCCCCCTCCTCAGCTGGAGTTGTCCGCTCGGGTACACAAGTCTAGAACAATATACCCAGGATTTTTAGCTTAGAATAACTCAGCCTCACGCCGGATCCCTAGTAGGAACATTTGTTTGTATCACGTGCATTTGACTTTGGAGACTCAACACAGGGGTTGGGTCTGTCTAGGACAGGTGTACCCGAAATGAAATGACCATCCTGATGCATCCTACTTGCTACTTGTGCATTTATTTGCTTCGGATTTGCATGTTGACCGGCTTGTTGGATAATGAGAAAAGAAAAGTCAATGTGAGGGCTAAGAGAGATAACTGTCTATTTTCTGAAAAAACCAAAAAAAAAATGTACTGAAACTCTGCCGAAATTTCGAAAAGAAAATTTTGTTTTTTTTAAAAAAATAGTTGTTTTTATTTTGTCAAAACTGACCGAACTACGCAAGTTTTATTCTCATCGGATGTGAGATACGTAGGCAACCCCCATCGGGTCCAACTTCACTTTTGCAAAAATAACCCAAAAAATGAATTATTGTTTATTCTGTATTAAATAAAATTAGGTAGTGTCGTTTTTGTCTAAAATAGCCGAATGTCCCCAAAAGGACGCCGGAAGGCTGTTTTTGCAAGAATAACTACCTACAGCCCTTTTTCAAATTTTTGGCTACCAAGCAAGCACAGCCCTAAAATCTTTCCCTCCCGAAGTGCTGAAGGGCCGTATTTACAAAAGTAGCCGCTTTATTTAGATGAAATTCGTTTTGTTTTAAATCAATCACCCTAATTTAAATATGTAGAATGAGCACGAGTCAAAATTTGCCAATAACAGTCATGACGAAAATTCCTTTGGAGATGTATATGTGGTGGGAAGATCTAGGTGAATCAGAACAAGATAGGGTCAATCTCTACTTGGGGGGTCTCATCGGGTTATTGAAAATCAGGCCTAGAGGAGACATAATAAAGGCACTGGTTATGTTTTGGGACCCATCTCACAACGTGTTTCACTTCTCGGACTTTGAACTCACACCAACTTTGGAAGAAATAGCCGGATATATTGGGAGCACTGAAGTTCCTCTGAGACACAAGCATTTGATTGCTCCAAGAGTCGTCGCTGCACACAAGTTTCTAGATTTCCTAAAGATAAGCAGGGGGGTCCATTACCCAGATTTGGAAGCTGGTTTTTCCACTCCGCAGTTTATATACCAGCAATACGGACACATAGGGGGGTTTAACAATCCAGAAAGCAAAATTTGCAGCAAAGGGAATCACCTAAAATGGGAAGAACACAGGTGCTTTGCTTTTATGGTGGTGTTTTTGGGTCTTCTAGTGTTTCCCAGGAAAGATAGGAATATCGATTTACGGATAGCTGGGGTCGTCAACATTTTGCTTACTCAGACCAAAAGCACCCTCGCACCCATGATAGTGTCTGAAATCTTCCGAGCTCTCACAGCCTGCAAAGCCGGAGGAGACTTTTTGAAGGGTGCAACTTGCTGCTACAAATGTGGATGATTGAACAACTATGTCATCGTCCTCAATCATGAACTATGGGTCGATAGGGAAAAGCTGCATAGGGGAGTTTTATACAAGGGTCGACGGGTTTAGCATGCCAGAAGGGGTCACAGATTGGANTGATCCGAGTCGTTCGATACACCACATGGTTAGCCAATGTAGTTCCAGTGCCAAAGAAAGACGGGAAAACCCGAGTGTGTGAGGATTACAGAGATCTGAACAAAGCAAGTCCTAAGGATAATTTCCCGTTGCCGAACATCCACATCCTTGTTGATAACTACGCCAAACATGAGATACAGTCCTTCGTGGATTGTTATGCAGGATATCACCAGGTGTTGATGGATGAAGAGGATGCAGAAAAGATAGCTTTTACCACACCTTGGGGCACGTACTGTTACAGGGTCATGCCGTTTGGTTTGAAAAACGTCGGCACAACCTACATGAGGGCCATGACTGCCATTTTTCATGATATGATGCACCAAGAGATAGAGGTGTATGTGGATGATGTGATTATCAAATCCAAGACTCAGGACGACCATGTTCGGGACTTGAGGAAATTCTTTGAGCGGCTACGCAAATATGATTTGAATCTAAACCCAGCCAAGTGTGCATTTGGGGTACCGTCTGGCAAACTCTTGGGATTCATAGTCAGTAGAAGGGGCATCGAGTTAGACCCAACCAAGATAAAGTCTATTCGGGATTTGCCTCCTCCGAGAACCAAGAAGGATGTGATGAGCTTATTGGGTAGATTGAACTACATCAGCCAGTTCATTGCTCAGTTGACATCCACGTGTGAACCCATATTCAAGTTGTTAAAGAAAGATGCGGCAATCAAATGGACAGACAAATGTCAAGAAGCTTTTGACAAAATCAAGGAATATCTGTCGAATCCGCCAGTCTTGGTCCCGCCTGAGCCAGGGAGGCCTCTGTTCTTGTATCTGACAGTCTTGGAAAATTCTTTTGGTTGTGTCCTCGGGCAACATGATGTGACCGAAAAGAAAGAACAGGCAATCTACTATCTGAGTAAGAAGTTTACCAGTTATGAAGCTAAGTATACTTTGTTGGAAAGAACTTGTTGTGCTTTAACCTGGGTCGCTCAGAAGCTGAGGCATTATTTGCAAGCCTACACCACTTACCTCATAACCAGGTTGGATCCTTTAAAATACATATTCCAGAAACCAATGCCCACGGGAAGGTTAGCGAAATGGTAGATCCTGCTCACTGAATTTGACATAGTCTATATCACCCGCACGGCAATGAAAGCCAGGCTTTAGCAGATCATTTGGCTGAAAACCCAGTTGATGATGACTACCAACCTTTGAGCACCTACTTCCAGGATAAAGAGGTAAATTCAATCGAGGCAATGTCCGAAGACACTAATGCTTGGAAAATGTTGTTTGATGGAGCGGTAAATGCAAAAGGTGTTGGAATTGGGGCAATCTTGATCTCGCCCACTGGTCAGCATTATCCAGCCACAACCCGGCTTCGGTTTTTCTGCACAAACAACACTGCCGAGTATGAAGCCTGTATTATGGGTATGAACATGGCAATCGACCAAGATGTCGGAGAATTGTTAATCATGGGAGATTCCGATCTGATTATCCGACAAGCCCAAGGAGAATGGGAGACTCGAGATGTCAAACTTATTCCCTGTTGGAAACATGTGGAAGACCTCAGCAAGCGATTCAAGTCAATAGAGTTCAGGTACATCCCTCGTTGTCACAACGAACTAGCTGATGCACTTGCCACTTTAGCCTCGATGCTGCCATACCCAGGCAATGCCCATATTGATCCCTTGGAAATCTAAATCAGGGAAAGGTACGGCTACTGTAATATGGTTGAGTCAGAACCAAATGTTCAGCCATGGTATCATGACATCAAAAGATTTCTTAAAACTAAAGAATAGCCCGAGCAAGCCGTTGGAGACCAAAAGGGAACCATTAGACGGCACGCAAGTGGTTTCTTCTTGAGTGGTGATGTTTTGTACAAAAGGACGACCCCGGATCTCAACTTGTTAAGATGTGTTGACGCCGAAGAGGCCGGAAGAATCATGTATGAAGTGCACGCAGGAGTGTGCGGACCCCACATGAACGGGTATGTTTTGGCAAAGAAAATCCTTCGAGGGGGTTATTACTGGATGACTATGGAAAAGGACTGCTTCAGCTTCGTCCAGAAATGTCATCAGTGTCAGGTGCACGGTAACTTGATTCATGCATCGCCTACAGAACTGCATCTTATGTCGGTACCTTGGCCATTTGTCGCCTGAGGCATGGACGTCATTGGGCCGATTGAGCCAAAAGCTTCAAATGGACATAGATTCATATTGGTCGCTATTGACTACTTCACAAAGTGGGTTGAAGCAATTACTCTCAAGTCTGTCACCAAGAAAGCTGTAGTAGACTTCGTGCATTCCAACCTCATTTGCCGTTTTGGTATTCCTGAAACTATCATTATGGACAATGCTGCAAATTTGAATAGTCATTTGATGAGGGAGATATGCGAACAATTCAAGGTAATGCATCGGAACTCTACTCCTTATCGTCCCAAAGCCAATGGTGCTGTCGAAGCAGCAGACAAGAATATCAAAAAGATTTTGAGAAAAATGATTCAAAGTTCCAGGCAATGGCATGAAAAGTTGCCTTTTGCATTGTTGGGGTATCGCACTACTGTGCACACATCGGTCGAAGCAACCCCATATCTTTTAGTTTATGGCACTGAAGCCGTAATACCTGCGGAAGTTGAAATCCCTTCTCTCCGGATCATTGTTGAGGCTGAAATTGAAGACAGTGAGTGGGTCAAAACCCGTTTGGAACAGTTGACCCTGATCGATGAAAAGCGAATGGCCGCAGTCTGCCACGGGCAGTTGTACCAACAAAGAATGGCCCGTGCCTACAACAAGAAAGTGCGGCCTAGAAATTTTGAAGTGGGACAACTCGTTTTGAGGCGTATTCTCCCCCATCATCAGGAAGCAAAAGGAAAATTTGCTCCTAACTGGAAAGGACCATACATCATCCGAAAGTTGTTGCCAAAAGGGCATTGTATCTGGGAGACATTGAAGGGAATGACCCTGAAACAGCTGTGAATGCGGATGCAGTCAAAAGGTATTACGTCTAATCCTTCTGCAGCAATAGCATTGTCTGATTGGGATGACGAAGGCTTTTATTCTCGCTACCTAAACACTCCAATCGTTTGCAAACCCTTTGATCCGGTTGCCTTTCTTTCATTACCCTCTTTGGAACTTGAAGATGTTTGTAATCAGAGAAAAAAATGAAAAAAATGAAAAAAAAGAGAGAAAAGAAATCAAAAACAAAAACAAAAACAAAAACAAAAACAAAAACAAAATGTTTTCCCTGAACTACGTTCGACTTGATTCCGAGGATACGTAGGCAGCCTCTCTCTGGGGTTCAGTCACAACAAAATAAAAATCCAATTTTTCCCAAAAAGTGAAACTGGGGTAGATGTTATAATGGTCGGCGATGATCCCACCTGAACGGTTCCAAAGTTGTAATTCGATCCAATTCTTTTTGCCCAAACCTTGTTCAAGTCCTTCCGATCAATCGGCAAAAGGTTTTCAAAATCAGAGAATGCAGTTGTTTGGATCCCATGCAACCAGGATGAGAGAAATAAAACGAGAGAGTCTTATTGGTGAAAACCCACGGGCACCATAAGTCGAGAGTGAGCAAAGAAATTAAAAATGAGAGAGTCTTGTTAGTGAAAACTCGTAAAAGAGCACTATAAGGCGATGCTAAGAAGAGAAATGAGAGAGGTCGATTGGCGAAAACCCGCAAAGGGCGCCGTTGATCGAAAAGAAGAAACCCCTCACCACCATTGGCATTGAAAGAGTCCTGGCAAGGTTTCTCGGTTTTGAAACACGGGTCGCAATGTGGTTTATGAGAAGTTGGGATAGTGTGTGCGGATCGGGCAACCAGTCCAAGAAGCATGTCATGTCTATTGAAGTCTGCATGCACCCCCAGATAAGTCCTTCTTTCCTCCCCGAAAGGGACACTTCTCTTTAAATCCATTTTCTTGTCCTTTTTTACTTTTCCTTGAATCCCTTTCGGTCTAACTCTGTTTCTGAAACTAATACAAAGAAAAGGTGGCAAGATTGGTTTTACAGGGTCCCGCTTAACAAAAGCCAAGTCTAAAGAAAGCACCCAGCCTCAGCGAGTGCATCAAGTCGACCCCGACTGGCCATGATGGCCGATGCTCTGAAACCCAAAGTTATTGAAAATGAAAAAAAGCCAAGGCAAAATCCCCTAGAGGCAGAATAAAGTGAAAGGACCAAAGCCCCATACGGGCGAGTCGTCACGATAAATATTTGAAAAGTTGAGTCCCTCGGTTTAGGAAAGAGATCAATCTTCAGAAAAGCAAGCAAGCGGCAGAGGTTCTCATCAAAAAAGTTGGGCCGAGATTAAGTAATACAAACAATCAAGGCCACAAAACCAACCACCGTTTCAAACTAACAATTGTTCTTTGTTTGAAAAATTTGAGATAGGTGTAATCCAAAGCAACCGTGCAAGAAGCAGGTGCAACCAAAAAGGAAAAATGCGTAAGAGCTAGAAACAGCTCTGCAGCAATAATCAATCCAAAAGGGAAGTCTCCTTCAAATTCTTTCCTGCATTTTTACTTATTTTTCTTGAACTAAAAAAAATGAAGAATGAAGAATGATGAAAAAAAAGAGAAGAAGAAAAATTCAAAATCATGGTAGCATAGGGCTTCCAATCTCTAGCTGCATCCTTTCCAACATAGGGCCCCATTCCCTAGTTATCCCCGGCATAACCCGAGGACCTTTCTCCTTTTCTCCCGGCATAACCTAGGGACCTTTTTTCTTTTCTCCCGGCATAACCCGTGGACCTCCTTGGCATAACCCAAGGACCTTTTTTCTTTTCTCCCGGCGTAACCCGTGGACCTCTCCGGCATAACCCGAGGACCCTTTTTCTTTTCTCCCCGCCATACCCGAGGACCCTTTTCCTTTTCTCCCCGGCATAACCCGAGGACCTTTTTTCTTTTCTCCCGGCATAACCCGTGGACCTCCCTGGCATAACCCAGGGACCTTTTTTCTTCTCTCCCGGCATAACCCGTGGACCTCCCTGGCATAACCCAAGGACCTTTTTTCTTTTCTCCTGGCATAACCCAAGGACCTTTTGTCCTTTCTCATGGCATAACCCATGGACCTCCCTGGCATAACCCAGGGACCTTTTTTCTTTTCTCCGGGCATAACCCGTGGACCTCCCCGGCATAACCCGAGGACCTTTTTCCTTTTCTCTCCGACATAACCCGAGGACCTTTTTTCTTTTCTCCCGGCATAACCCGTGGACCTCCCTGGCATAACCCAAGGACCTGTTTTCTTTTCTCCCGGCATAACCCGTGGACCTCTCTGGCATAACTCGGGGACCTTTTTTCTTTTCTTGTGGCATAACCCGATGACTTCCCCGGCATAACCCGAGGACCCTTTTTCTTTTCCAGCATAACCTGGCAATCCTCCCAATTTAGGGCTTCACTCCCTATTCCCAAGGATAGACAATCCCGATTTGCATTGCTTTCAATAAAGAAATAGCTTAGATTTGTGTTGCAAATAACTCACGAAATTTTCCTAGTGAAAACTGGGGCAGAAAAATTTCGTTCGTTTGTTTATTTTGGTGTCTGAGCAAGTTTGACCTCGAGGCACAGGATTCGAGATGACCAAAAAATGAGTCTCAATCCAAAATAAATAAACGAAGAAAAGGAACAAAAGAAGTGAACTCAAAGTGCTGAAGTGGAGAAGGACGCGAACTACTCAAAATTTGATTGAAATCATAGGCTTCACGTCCCGCCTTGATCCAAAGCTGAAGAATGAACCAGCGGTTACAGCTGACGAGCATCAAGATTCAGATCGGAGTCTGCAGCAAGAGCCAGTGAAGACTCAAGATCAAGCTTCAAAAGACTTATAGATAGGAATCTTGTAACTCGTAGTTGATAGGCTTAGCTAGCTTAGCTTTTTATTTCCCATTTTTTGGTGTAATAAGGAGTTCAGCAAGCAGTAGCAGCAGCAGCAACAGTGAAATCACAGTTTCCCGGTAGTCCCAGCTACCAAAACTTCCAGAACTACAGTGGCTTGATTCCTTTATAGCCAAGGAAATGTAGGCAACCTTTGAAGCAAGGTTCGGTCAGACTCTTTTCAAAAATGCTTCTTATGGAGTGTCAAGCAGGCAAAAATCCCTCATAATTGATCATTTTATCTTTGCCCGAAAACCCTTCGTGTCTCCGAGCAAAGAGGGGTAGCTGTGAGCACGTGATTTTTGCCTCACATGAAGTACTCCTACAGAATTCCAAAAATTAGATTTTTTCCTTTTAATTATTTGTTATTTTAGGAATTATTATAGAATTTTCTTGATTGTTTGCATTTTTGTGTGCATTTTAATTTTATTTAATTCATAAAAAAATACAAAAATATGTTGCATTTGCATTTAGGATTTAATTTTATATTTTTAGATTAATTAGTAAATTAGTGTTTCATAAAAATTGGAAAATCACCAAAAAATAACTAATCTTGCATTTTATTGTTTAATTTCGAATTTTGGTACTTTTCTTTAAATTTGGTTTTTTTATTAGTTATGTTAATTATTATTTAGAATTAATTAGTATTTTTTGGTAGGCTAATTTGGTTTTAAGATTTAATTTAAGTTTTAATCTTTAATTTTGGAAAAGAAAAGAATTTTGAATAAATTGAAAAGAAAAAAAAAGAAAGGAATTGAAGAAATCAGATTTTGGGCCAAAAATTTGAAATCTCCCAAGCCCAAACCAATTTCCCCCTTTGAAACCCGGTTGACCCAAGCCCAAAACCCATCTCACCCGGTCTGTCCCCGCTCCATTACAAAACGACCATGTTTTATTAGCTCTGATCAGGACCGTTGATGTATTCTGATCTAACGGTCCGGAACTAGGGTTTTATGTATTATATAACTGTCCGAATGTATTTCCTTGCCCCCCCCCCCCCTTTTCAGTCGTCTCTCTCACTTAACCACTTCAGAGAACAAACTAAAAAAAACCTAGAAGCCGCCTCATTTCCCCACCGTCTCAGGCTGGCGGCGCCACCTCCAAACCACCCCAAAACAATACCTCGTAACCCCCATGACCCCCTCATACCTAATATACAATTGGTTTCCCTCGAATCCTCACAAGACTCGTCTAATCTGGATTCGAAGATACTAACCCTAAATCCCAAAAATCAAATTGGCGAGGTTTTCAAGGATTTGAGGTTGAAATCGACATTAGTCGTGTGTTTTCAGTCGACAACACACGATTAAGGTCTATCTCGGCCAAAAAATCAAAGATACATTGAAGCTTGGTTCAAGACTGTTGTCCGCCTAGCTTTGATAGGTATTTCCGGTACTTTCTCTTTTCCATTTTTTCTTATCTTATTCTATTCTTCTTCTTTTATTCTTTTTTCTCAAAAATCATCCTTGCATGTGTTTCTTTTAGTTTAGTTTAAATGTTAATTGTTATTTTTCTTTATTTTGTTTGGATTCATTAGATTAGTTTTCGTTTAATTTTTTCCTTTAGTTTTGGGCCGTGGAGAACATTTGGTTCAGAAATCTATTTGACTCCGCACTGCCCTTTTATTTTTTATTTTTTTTGCCCTCTAGATTATTCTGTCTGAATTTCTAAATTGGACTTGGGTCCAAAGGGAAGGGATTAGCCCAGGATTTGATTTGAAACATTGGGTCAATTTGACCCATACCCGTTTGGGTTCACTAAGGTAAAAACAGAGTGCTCGAGGGGTGATTTAGGAATTTAAGCTAGGGGAATAATTTGTAACTAACTGAGGAAGCTTCCTAGAAGCTGGGGTGGGGACTAAACTGAAAATTTGAGTTTTACACTAAGGATACGTAAGCAAAAATAAAAATTATAAAAGGTTCTAAGTGCAAAACTAGTTGTATTCCTGCTGCCCTAACACCTTGCCTATAAAGGCACCTTTTCTTCAAGCTCAAGTAAGAAAATATAGAGACGAGAAACCCTGAAAAACTGAACGGCTGACTCTAGAAAGAATACTGAATTTCCTGCAGTTCTTGGTGGAAAACTGCTCAAAAATTTGGCTTGTTTTTCTCTGGATTTCTGATTCTTTTAGCTAAAACTCTTGAAAAGGCTCCATAGTTATACTGTTGGGTTTGAGAAAATGGTTTTGAGTTTGGTTTGAAGTTGGGGTGTTGATTTATGGTTCCTCCACTGTTCCATCGACTGTTTTTGAGCTAGTTTTTTACTGTTTTATTGACTGAATCTGGGCTCTGTTCTGCTTGGTGCTGTCCACTGATTCTGCACTCCTTTAATTCCTTTCTCATTTCCAGGTATGCCTCTGAACCAGTGAATGGCGAGTAAGGTTGTAAACGTGGTTTCTTGTATGAAAAGCATGGAGTTTGGTTAAAAATGTAGCTCAGTTTGCTTGCTTCTGAAGATCAATTTACATAGGCTCATTTGAGTTGTTTAATTTTTTATTTACTGCAGTTTTAGATTTCTATTATGTTGTTAGGCAAGTGCTCTGTTCCATCTGCTTTGTTAAAATGAATTCGAAGTGGCTGATCACATGTATAAGTGGTAGAGAATTAGTGCAATAGAAATTTCAGCAGATTTGAGCATGTTTCAGGTCTGTTCTGGCCTAATGAAATCAGTGTTGTTGTGTAAATTTTCTTGAATTCATTTTTAGGTTGATGTCCCTAAGCCTGAAATCAGAAACTTTCATGTTGAAGTTTATCCAGCTTTGAGTTTTGTTATTTGTCAGATCATGTAGTATTCTATTTCATGAAGTATAGAGTGAATGGCTTCCAAGTCAGTATATGATCCTATAGGTTTGTTTGGATTTTAAGTTACTGAACTTGTTATTTAAGATCATGATGGTATAGTGTCAATCTCTCTGGGATCCCTGAGTTCTTTAATCTTAAATCATACTATCTTGTTTTAGTCTTCAGTTGGTTTGTGCTTTTAAGTTAGAAATGGCATATTGTGCAATTGGTGTCATTAGGGTAGTTGAATTCGAGAATTAATTCTCTTTTGAAATGGTGTCATGACTCGGTGGTGTTTCACCCTTTTACCTTGTTTGCTTTACTTGGTTAATTATTGATATGGAGTCAGCTTTTAGTTCCAAATACAAGTGAATGCTGTTTTGTGTTAATAAAGGGACTCGATCCTGAGTCCCAACTTTGTGACAGTGGTCTGCCTTCAGAAGTTGGGTTTCCTTTAGGATTAATTTAAGCTGCGAGAAATCAGGGACTTGGTAGCCTTGCAGCTTTGATAGGCTATTGGGCTTCACTTCAGGCCTAGGCTTTGAAATGGACCGGTTTTCGCTTAATGGTAGTCCCTTTGCTTAAATGAATTAAGTTTGGGTTCTAGTTTAGAATAATTATATTCCCCCTAAACCTTTTCTTAATTAATTAGTTAAGCTTTTAAAATCAGATTGGAGGCGTGCTATATTAGGCAAAATATAGTTTATGGCCCTCCGAAATTTAGTTCAAGTTTCCTTTAAAAAGAGGAATCGAGGTGTGCCGTTCCAAATAAAATCCCAAAATGCATGGCCCTCATTTAATTAATTTTTAATCCTTAGAAATCGGGGTGTGCCATTTAGTTAAATTTTCCATGGCCCTCGCAAAATTTGCGAATGAGTAGTTGCTTTAGGCGCTTAATTTAAATTACTTTCCTAAACTCGGGTACCCAAATCCAAATCTCAACAACGTCAGATAAAATATATCATGGACCGTGGGTGCATTTATGCGACGTGGTTCAAGACGTGTTTTAGATGACGTTGAATCTTTCCAAAAAAAATAATTAAATAAAAGCGGTTATAACTTTAACATTGAACCATAGGTTAAAACATGTATTAAAATCAGATAATAGGCCAATTATAAAGTTTAAGCGACCGTGCTAGAACCACGGAATCCGGGGGTGCCTAACACCTTCCCTTGAGTTAACAAAATTCCTTAATCAGAACTTCTGGTTCGCAGACTTCAAAAGGAAAGTCGAAATTTCCTCGATTTGGGATTTAAAATAAACCGGTGACTTGGGACACCAAATAAACTATCGCAGGTGGCGACTCTGAATAAAAATAAATAGATAATCCCATTTCGAATAATGTCACTTAAAGTGGAAAACTCCCTTATACCACCTTCGGGTGTGTAAACAGGAGGTGTGACAGTGAAGCATTGTATCAAGAAAAGAAAAGTAACATAGAGATCAAATTGTTGGTATAAAGCTATATCAACCGTTCTGTACTCAAGAAACTTCGATCACTGAAAGAGAACACCCTTGCAACCCGAGGGGACTGGAGTAGGATTCACTTTGAATTCGAACCAGTATAAAATTCTGGTGTCTATATTTCCTGCATTTATTTTTGCATTACTATTATCCTGTTCTTATTTTTAGTCGACTAATTAGTAAACTAGTCAACTACTTATAATACAAATTTGAAATAGGCAATTCTCCCTCCCCCCCCCCTCCCCGTACTTTCAAACCTACGGCTAATTTTCGAAATGTTGCAGGCCCAATAGGAGAAATTAGCTCAACTACATAATTAAAGCCACACCCTCAACAGGGTCGAGCCCGAGCAATCCCGAGAAAGCACCCGAAGAAACAAACAAATCACCGAGAGACCAGGTGAAGCCGAGCCCGTGGTCAATCCTAAGGTAATGAAAATTCTTAAAACATTGACAAAATGGGTGGAGTAAGGTGAGAAGATAATTGGTGCTAATTACTAGAAGGTAGAAACATACAATTCCAAGGTCGATCAGATCCCGGGAGCACCCCCAATATTGAAGGGGCCGGACTCCAATAAGTTTATCCAGAAGCCTTTTCCTACAAACGCAGCACTGAAGCCATCCCAAAGAGGTTTCTTATGCCCGACAAGCCCAAATATAGTGGGGACCACATATCCAAACGAGTATGTGACCTCCTATACGTGCGCAATCAAGGGGAATGACTTGAAAGACGATGAGATCGAGTCGGTGTTACTGAAGAAGTTTGGGGAGACCTTGTCCAAGGGAGGAATGATATGGTATCACAATTTGCCCCCAAATTCCATTGACTCATTTATTATTCCTGCATATGCTTTCGTAAAAGCCTATGTCAGGGCCATCAAAGTTGAGACCAGAAAGTCGGACATTTTCAAGATCAAACAAAGGGACAACGAGATGCTCAGGGAGTTAAGGTTCCAGAAGGAATGGATGGACCTATCTCCGATTGCAGATGATTGGGCTTAACTTGGCCACTCAACAGCTAAAACAAAATATGATGGAGTACCCGACGGTAACATGGGTCGACATCCACAACAGGTACCAGTTAAAGATTAGGGTCGGACGACCAACTCGGGGACCCTTCTGGATCTGCTTACCCCATCAGAGCTGACGATAGATCTAAGAGGTCCATTGATCAAGAGCCAAGACCGGACCGATAACGGTATCAACCATACAGTACGGGCCAAAGAGAAAATGGATCCGGGTGTCATCTCGCAAAGAACGAGAAGAAAATTGATCAATGGCCCCGTGGCCAAGGCCTGATGAGCAAAAATGGGTTTGATAGGCTGCTCGGGAGCAGGGAAGCACCGAGATTGTCAGAATACAACTTCAACGTGGATGCTTTTAGCATCGTGTCAGCCATAGGATGCATTAAAAAGACCAAGTGGCCCCGACTTTTGCAGTCTGATCCTACCCGAGAGATCCCAATTTGATGTGCAAGTATCATGGCACTCATGGCCATAGGACAAAATATTGCCAACATTTAAGAGAAGAAGTTGCCTAGTTATTCAACAACGGGCACCTCCGAGAATTCCGGAGTGATCGAGCCAAAAACCACTTCAGGAACATGGATGCCAACAAACAGGTCGAACAAGAGGAGCCTCAGAACATGATCAACATGATCATCTGAGGAGTCGATGTCCCCCAAGGACTAATGATTAAATGCACTAAAGTATCCATCACAAGGGAAATATGCATCCGGGATTAAGTTCAAGAGGGAACCATTTTGTTCAGCAATGAATATGCCGAGGGCATCGTACAGCCTCACAATGATGCACTAATAATATTCGTACTTATCAACAAATCTCGAGTTAAACATGTGTTGATTGATCCATGTAGCTCGGACAACATCATCAGATTAAGGGTCGTAGAGCACTTAAGGTTACAGGACCAAATCGTGCTAGCAGTCCGGGTGTTAAATAGATTTAAGTTGGCATGTGAAACCACTAAATAGGAGATAACCTTACCAGTAAACACCGTTGAGATGATCCAAGAAACAAAGCTCTATGTGATCGAGGGGGACATGAGGTATAATGCTCTATTCAGAAGGTCGTGGGTTCACAACTTGAGGGCGGTACCTTCGACCTTGCACCACGCATTGAAATTCCTCATACCGGGGGGAGTCAAGACGGTCTACGGAGAACAGCCGACAGCAAAGGAGATGTTCGTTGTCGACAAGGTGATCGCGGTGCCCCCAGTTTTGACATCAAGGAACGCGGATCTGACCAGAAAGGAAGATATTAAATAGTAATCACTAATTTCGGCCTCGGCTAAATCGGAGGAAGGAGCAGTAGATAAGGAGGATGATTGCGGTGTCCCAAGATCATTCATAGCTCCTGATGACACCGACGTCACCGAATCGATGGTTGAAGAGTTAGAGCAAGTCATATTTATCGAACACCTACCGGATCTAAAGGTATACCTGGGCACGGGGTTAACCTCCGAGCTCAGAAAAAACTTATTGATTTTCTTAAAGCTAACGTAGATAGTATCACTTGGTCCCATCTTGACATGATAGGGATCCCACCGGAGGTAACCACTCATAAGCTGAGTTTGGACCCCAAATTCCATTCGGTTAAGTAGAAGAGGAGGCCACAGTTCGAGATCAAACATGCGTTCATCAAGGATGAGGTATCCAAACTTCTTAAAATAGGATCCATCTGGGAACTTAAATACCCGGACTAGTTAGCTAACATAGTTGCAGTGCGTAAAAAGGGAATAAGCTTAGAATGCATGAAGATTACAAAGACCTAAACAAATCATGCACTAAGGATTCTTTCTCCTTACCTAACATCGATCGAATGATCTACGCGATGGCCAGGCACGAGATACTCAGCTTTATCGACGCCTACTCTGGGTACAACCAAACTCGGATGGAGCCGGACGATCAAGAAAAGACTTCTTTCATTACTAAATTTGACACCTACTGTTATAACGTAATGCCATTTGGATTAAAGAGCGCCAGTGCCACCTACCAAAGCCTAGTAAATCGGACGTTTGAAGAAGAAATAGGGAAATCAATGGAAGTATATATTGAAGATATATTGGTCAAGTTCATGCGAGTAGAGGACCATTTGAAACATTTGCAGGAGACGTTCGACATGCTAAAGAAATACAACATGAAGCTAAACTCGGAGAACTGCGCATTTGGGGTCGAATCGGGCAAATTCCTCGGGTTCAGGGAATCCAATTAGGGGATCGAGATCAACCCGGCTAAAGCTTGCCTTGGGACGGTCAGGGCCGTTCAAAGATTGATCGGGTGTATAGCCGCCTTGGGCCGGTTCATATCGAGGACCTCAGGCAAGAGCCATCGATTCTTCTTTAAAGAAGAAGAATAGCTTTTCCTAGTCCTCGGAATGCCAGCAAGCTTTGGAAGAACTTAAATGGTACCTATTGACTCCCCCCCCCACCCCGTTGCACACTCTGAAGACAGACGAACAATTGTACCTCTACTTGGCGGTTTCTGAGGTGGTGGTAAGTGGTGTCTTAGTCCAGGAGGAAGAAGGTACGCAATTTCCTATTTACTATGTTTGTAGAACTCTAGGCAACGTTAAAGCAAAGTATCATCGCTAGGAAAAATTAGCGCTTGATTTGCTATGCGCTTCCAGGAAGCTAAAGTTGTACTTTCAATGCCACCCTATATGCATCGTATCCTCTTAGCCGATGAGAAATATTATGCATAAGCCCGAGATCTCGAGCTGGTTAGCCAAATGGGCCGTGGAAATTAGCAGGTACGATATCCAGTATCGACCCCGAACCACCATAAAATCTAAGAGTTTGGCAGACTTCGTGATGGACTTTACGACAGCCTTAATACCCGAAGTCGAAAGGGACACTACAACAAAATTGGCCTACGGCAACACTTTTTATAGACAGCGCTTGAAAAATATTGCTAAAAATAGCTATAGGCACGCTTTTAAAAGGGTGGCCTTTATTAAGAGCTTTTGGCAACGGATTTTAGGTAACACTCGTAAAACGTGCTCTATGTGTACAAAGACTACACCTTGTAATTGTTGCCTAATGTAAAATCTTTTGAGAACGCTTATCCACATATGAAGCTACACTTTACTAGCATTACTTTTGGTATTTTTAAAAGCAACACCGTACAAACGTGGTCTAAAATTTTTATGAAATTCATACAAAACTTTCCCACTTAAAATATTCCCTCTAAAATTTCTAACTTAAAATATTCCCTCTAAAAATTTCTAGCTTAAACTATTCCTTCTAAAATTTTCCATAGCTTCACCCTCACTCTAGGTCTAGGGCTTGAAACCCATGAAGAAAACTTTTTCTTCACTAGTTTTTTCAAAAGAAAAGACAGTCGATGGCACCCAGTCGGCGACGATCTTCAGAAGAAGATCTGATTTACTTCACTCGGCTTCTTAAGACAACAAGAAAGGTTCGGCATTCGAGTTTTATCGATTGTTTTGAAACCAATATAGGATTTATTCAAGTCAGTACTCGATTTATGCAGATATTCTCTGCTTTTATTTGGTATGTGCATTCAATTGGAGAAATTGAAGTATTTAGTTTTATTTTTGAATGTAGAGTAAATGAAATTTTTTAGGGAATTTTGTGCCTTTCTTCTGAATTTGGAAAAAACACGGGTTAGACGATTTGTAGATCTTTTAATGTATCTGTGTATGGATAGGTTTGTTGTGGGTTTCACATAAGAGGTTTGAAATCGTTCTATTAGAAATTGTTATACTGCTTTATTGTCTAACATACTTCACCTAAATTTTAATATTTTTATATTCTTGATAATGCATTTGTTTCAATTTCTTTTGATTCTCTTTTGTTTCTCCTGGATAACGGAGGAAGAGTAGAGAGATTGCCAATGATATTTGAAATGTCCACTTAATTGATAAAATGCCGTGAAACTCACGAATTTAGCTACAGCACATTTCTTTGGTGGAACTCAGCTTGATTAACTTGAATAAAACTAAAAACTTTTTTAATTGAAGAACTCGAATATTTCAAGACGACACAATTTCGTTTTGAATTTATGTTAGAGATGAGTTTACAAATTTAATGTAGAAACAGTTCCGGTAGCATGAACCTGAAGCTTTAAACTAGTTTTGTTTGTTTTATTGTTTATAACAGGTATACATCATTGGCCATGGTCTGACCAAGAAGTACAGAGATCTTGAAAAAATTAAACATGTAACTATATTGTGTTTTTACAATTCTCAAAAAAAAAAAAAAAAAAAACAGTATGTTAGTATTATAGATGATTAATCTCTTTGTCTTGTTTTTCTCATATAAGTAATCTTATTTCCTTTGTATGTAGTATAATCTTGCGCTCTGGCTAGTTTAGTATCTCGTAAAAATTTATATAATCTTGTCCTATTTAATAGTATTGTGAGAGAAGGTATAACATATATTTAACTTTGTGGTCTAGTGTTTCTTCCACTTTGTTATCTTAATTTGTCAGGGACATGATGAAAAATAGTTTTGTTGCTCGTTGTGTTTGTTTTTCATTTATCATTTTCTGTTTATTTCAATCATGTTAAGAACGTTGTAACTTTTTATTTATCATGTTTTGTTTAACTTTGTGGTTTAAGAGTAGTGTGTTTCATTCATGCTTGATGCTTATTGAAGACGATTTCTCGATTAAATATCCCTTTGACTGTTAAGGTAATGGAAATACACTGTCTGTTGATAAAGGATGTGCAGAACTACTTAAAGCACAGAACAGTTGATGCAATTGACATAGAATCCTGGGTGCTTCAATTTAATGATCATATTGTCTCTTTTGTTCACCAAATTGTTGATCTTTTAGTAATCCTCTTCACTTGAAATGCAGTCATCATTCAGTATGCTACTTGTTCATATAAAACTTTTAGATCTTGTTTCAGAGAAACGTTGACAGCATGCACAAGATATTTACTGTATTGGTGTAATTTGTGGACTGATCTGGTGCAATATAGCTCCTTATCTTGGCGCATAAAATGAATTGATCTGGTGCAATTTAGCTTATTATTTTGATGCAAAAAATAGATCTTCAAACTGGTATATCTTGTTAAATAAGTGTGGTGCACTTTGAAATGCACAGGTGGTGTAAAGTTCAGTCCACAAACTGGATCATTTGGGCTTCGATGGGTACAGTTAATAATCTATTTTTTCTTTCTCCATAAGCAAAGAAATACATCCAATAATGTTTCTAACTAAACACTTGACATTATTCCTTTCTTTTATAAGTGTTTTGTTAGGTGAAGAATGGTGATTTCGACATCAAATGTGCAAAATAGATTTTCCCGACCAATATATCGTTGCTGTTTAGGCCCATCTTTTACTGCTCTGGAAACACTTAACCTTATCATTTTCGTACTCTTCCAAGGTGCAATGGGTTCTCCCCTTAGGTATATGCCCCAACAATTAGTGCTTTCATGTATTTGAATCCCTTCAACTTTATAGTATTCATCTGACATTATATATTTGGAGTTGACATAGAAATATAATATTTTTACATTATTAGCAGGTTATAACAAATAATGCATCTTTGTTTGTACCAATTGTAGGTATGGGAAGGCAAAACTATTGATAAGAACAAATAAAATACAAATGGGAAACTTAAGGTCCAGAAACAATCAGAGTTTTTGCTGGTTTGAACAAGGAAAGCTTACATTGGGCTTAAATTAAGGTGGAGGCTTAAATTAATGAGGAGGTCAAGCTTACAAAAACGGATCACTTTCAAAATCAAGAGATGATGCGAATGGACTTAAACCAGCCATGTATAAGAAAAGTTACATGTAGCTAAGTGGATAGCAAATGAGGTTTCTAATAGATGCTAGCTTTAGCTGTTTGATGTGTTTAAAGTATTATCATGAAACATATATATTCATTTTTTTATGTTCATTGCTAGGACGCACCTTTAATATTTTTGTCATAATTAAGAAATATGGTGTGTGTGCGTGTATATATATGGACGATTTAGAAGATATAATCGGAGGACATGTATGGTTAGGTTCCATTTGTATACTTGGTGGATTCTAGCATATCTTTACCAAACCCTTCACATACATACATATATATATATATATATATATATATATATATATATATATATATATATATATATATATATTTGGAAGTTCATAGCAAGTGTACACATGTACACATGGATCTTTTTTTGGTTATTTGTTACTTGATGCAGTGCTTGAGATATTTATACTTTAAAAATGATCACAAAATATATGATAATATTATATATGTTTGGTAATAAATATGATTGTCAAATATATTTAAAAAATTAATTTTATATGAAAGATAATACTTTACAAGGGTTCCAGCAGATGCCACGCATGAAAAGTGTGGCCTATAAGGTACCAAAGGCCACACTTTGGAATTGTTGTTGTAGGAGTTAAAAGCGTTGCTATAAGGGGTATGTACAAGCGTGGCTTATGTACTGTATAGGCTACACTTTTGAAGCGTGACTTCTAAAGCAACACTCGTAAAGCGTGGCCTTAGGGAAAAGGTTACGCACGTTTAGGCCACCCCTAGAAAAGCGTTGCCTAAAGTTGAAAAGTGTGGCCTTTGAGTAAATGCCACACTTTTTGGTAGTTTAGGCCACACTTTTCTGGGGTGGTTAAAGACATAAAATGTTGTAGTGGGAACTACTGCTAACCTTGGGGACTACTTCGGGAATCTGGACCCTCTTCATGGATGGTGCCTCCAACGCAAAGGGGTCTGGGCTCGGTATCGTATTAAAATCACCTACGGAAAATATAATTAGGCAGTCTATTAGAACAATGAAATTGACTAACAATGAGGCCGAGTATGAGACCATGATTGCAGGTCTAGAATTGGCTAATGGCTTAGGTCAAAAGTGATTTAAGCTAAGTGTGCCTCCCTCCTCGTGGTAAATCAAGTTAACCGAATGTTCGGAGTAAAAGAAGAATGGATACGGAGGTACTTGGACAAATTTCAGATAACCCTACACCAATTCAGGGAATGGACCCTACAGCATGTACCCCGATATCAAAAAAATGAGGCCGATACACTGCTAACTTGGCGTCCTCGGTCGATTCTGATGAATTCAGCTTGGGAGCAGTAGTGCAACTGATGATTTCAGTGATAGAAGAAGGCCACGCCAAAGTGAACTCAATGAGTTTAACTTGATATGTGAGAAACAAATGTATAGACAACTTGAAGATAGGAAAATTGCCTACGGATCCCAAAGAATCGAGAACCTTGCGGACTAAAGCCGCCATATTTATCTTGGTCGAAGGGGCATTGTTCAGGAGATCTTTCTTCGGCCCACCAGCCAGATGCTTGGGATTGGGGGAGACCGAATAATCCATGAGAGAAGTTCACAAGGGCACTTGCGGGAACTATTCGGGGGAAAAATCGTTGGTTCCGAAGCTAATCAGAGCCAGCTACTACTGGACCGAAATGGAGAAGGATGCGAAAGACTTCGTACGGAAGTGTGGAAAGTGCCAAAGGCACGCCCCGATGATCCATCAACCGGGAGAAATTTTCCATCGGTCCTATCTCCGTGACCATTTATGAAGTGGGGAATGGACATCGTCGGTCCCCTGCCATGGGTACCCGGTAAAGCTCAATTCATACTATTCAAGACCGATTATTTTTCCAAATAGGTTGAGGCTCAAGCGTTTGAATAGGACCAAGAGAAAGAAGTCATTCACTTCATATAGGATCACATAATATGTCAATTTGGGATACCCACCGAGATTATTTGCGACAACGAAAAATAATTCGTCAATAGCAAGGTGACTAAGATTTTCGAAGATCACAAGATCAATAAGATACTATCAACGCCCTATCACCCTAGTGGGAACGGGCAGGCAGAATCAATGAACAAGACTATACTCCAAAACCTGAAAAAGAGGTTAACCGGTTTGAAAAGAAAATGGAAGGAGATCTTGCCCGAAGTCCTGTGGGAATATCGTACGGCTTCAAAATCAAGCACCGGGGCCACCCTATTTTCTCTAGTCTACGGAGCTAAAGCCTTGATACCACTCGAGGTGGGAGAACCGAGCCTCTGATTCCAGTATGATACCAAAGAGTCAAACGATAAGGCAATGATCATGAGCCTGGAACTGTTGGACGAAAGGCGGGAGGCCGCCATGATCCAGTTGGCCACCCAAAAGTAGTGAATAGAAAGGTACTACAACCGAAGAGCCAACCAACGAAGGGAAACTGGGCCTGAATTGGGAAGGACTGTATCGAGTTGTCAGAATAACCGGGAAAGGCTCATATAAACTACAAGATCTCGTGCATTGGAACCATGGTTAAGGAAACGGATACTCAATTTAAAGTGAGTAAATAGAATTCTATACTGGATCTCATAGATACATATAGAATTCTGCGAAATCCATATTCAATGAAAGTCGTATGTACGGCTATATGTTGTGTATTATCAACGATTTCTACAAGGCGACGAGATGATATCTTGAGCAGTTACATATCCAGGACCCTTGACACAAATAGACGCGTCAGAAGTTCCATATAGATTACTTCTTAATACAATTTCTTTCAAATTCATTAAAATTGCATGTACCAATTCTTGAATGCCCGTTATGGTAGAATATTCATGTGGGACTGGGAAAAAGTTAAGACTACCATTAAAGCAGCCCAAGCATGACTTACTATATTCATACGAATCATGTCACCTATCTCTATAAATATAAAGGAATTATTCCATTATTCCTCACTAATAATAGTGGAATCAATGGCGCAGAGTCAAAAAGAACGACGACTATTAATAAACCAATCCAATAAATTCGCTTATTTTATAAGAAATTCCTATATGATTTCTAATGGGGAAATATTAAACACAAGCAAAATCTGCAGTAATATCAAGGGAATGTTACTAATGGAACATTTTTTAGATTGACAACGATCATTCTTTTCTGAGTGAACTAGAAAGTTCTTTTTATAGTTATCCAATAAATTGGTTAAATCTAAAATAATAACATACTCTTTATTTAATACGACCCCACTATGTATATCAATATACATAGAGATTCACCGACTACATTTTAGCCATCCAGCGATCTTGATCTATTTGAAAATTACTAGAATTGATATATCCATATATCATATTTCTGCAGGCATAAGAGTTTTTTTTTCCTTTATGTTCGGTGGAAATCATATGTTCAATGAGAAAATGGGTCAAATTCTATAGGATCAAACCTATAGGAGTTAAGGAATGATATAAAAAAAATAGAGGGAAAATATTCATATTAAATAAATATGAAGTAGAAGAACCCAGATTCCAAATAAAGTGTCACAACCCGGATTTTTCACCCTCGGGGGTCGTGATGGCGCCTACTCGTAGTAGCTAGGCAAGCCAATTTGATTACTTTTCCATTAATAAACAATTCTTTTTAACAATTTATGAAAACAATATAAAACAACAAAACTAATTAATAGCGGAAGTTTTAATTATAGAAACTGAATAAAACACGGAGTAGTCAATATAAGCCTCTACCCAAGACTGGTGTCACAATACTCACGAACAGCTAAGAATTTCTAAACACAAGGGTCTGAAAGAACACATGAGTTGTTTGTCTCGAATACAAAGAGGCAACAGTCCAAAAGAGAGAATAAGAGAGAGACGCCGGGCCTGCGGACGCCTGCAAGGCTACCTCGGGTCTCACGATACTGAAAGCCTGCTCCCGTGCTAATGCTGTTGCTGCTGCTCGAAACATGGGCCTGTGCAAAAAAATGCACAGAGTGTAGCATCAGCACAACCGACCCCATGTGCTGGTAAGTGTCTAGCCTAACCCCGGCGAAGTAGTGACGAGGCTAGACCAGACTACCACATAAACCTATGCAATTTCATATATATATACAGCGGAATCGAAATACAAAACAGATAAACAATATGGGAGGGGAAACATGCTGTGGGGGAGTATAATAAATTCTAAGTAAGATTCGTCCAGTAATAAAGGAATACAGCACAATTCAATAGTATGTAATGAAACAGAATTCAACCAGTGCACGGCATCACCCTTCGTGTTTTTATTCTCGTCCTCACCACACAATAACATGTGAACGGCATCACCCTTCGTGCTTTTACTCTCATTCTCACCAAACAATAACATGTGCACGGCATCACCCTTCGTGCTTTTACTCTCATTCCTCACATATATCAATAGAATCGGCACGGAATGGTACATCGTGCGGCACAGCATCACCCTTCGTGCTTTAACACTCTTTCTCATAATAAGCAAACAATGCACGGCATCACCCTCCGTGCTTTAAACTCTTTCCTTACCATAAACAAACAGTGCACGGCATCACCCTCCGTGCTTTAACACTCTTCCTCACCCAATCAACAATCACAAACAAGGGCAAGGGAATCAATAAACAATAACGAGAATCCCGGCAAGGGAACACAAACAACAATTAAAACCCGGCAAGGGTACAATATTAATAACCAACAACGTCCCGGCAAGGGAATAAATCATTAACTCTTTTCTTTCTTTCACTTTCATCTCATAGTTCACATTATCACTTGAGCCAATGCTCCAAAGAGTTACTTATCTCATATACCTTCACAATTCATATTTCAACCCGAGCCAATGCTCCACGAAGTTTCAGGATCACAATTTCTTTCACAAGGTCTTTACAACATATAGAGGTCATCATTTAAGCATGGAAGGCATAACAACAATCAAACTACTCGCAAATAAGGACTCACGGTCATGCTAGACACCAATGTATAGATACTCGTCACCATGCCTATACATCGTACTCGACAATTAGCACATTACAAATAAGACTCAACTCCTATTCCCTCAAGCTAGGGTTAAACCAAACACTTACCTCGATGCCTTGAACTCAACTCAAGCCTCAACTATGGCTTTACCCCGTAATTCCACCTCCAATCCGCTCGAATCTAGCCACAAATTACTTAATTACGTTAATAAACACTAAATGAATCAATTTAAATGCATAAAAATGAATTTCCCAAAGTTTTTCCCAAAAATTCCAAAATCGCCCCTGGGCCCACGTGGTCAAAACCCAAGGTTCGAACCAAAACCCGGTTACCCATTCCCCCACGAACTCAAATATGCAATTTGTTTTAAAATCGGACCTCAAATTGAGGTCCAAATCCCCAATTTATAGAAAACCTAGGTTCTACCCAAAACCTCCAATTTCTCCCATGAAAATCATTGATTTTAAGTTGAAAACATGTTAAATGATGTTAATGATTGAAAGAGTTAAGTAAAAATCGACTTACAAATGATTTGGGATGAAACTTATTCTTGAAAAATCGCCTCAGGAGTTGTATTCTGAAAGTGGGGTGAAAAATAACTTGAAATTCGTCTAAGTATGAAAAATGCAGGTTGCAGATGTGGGAAATGCGAACTGGGGTTCGCAATTGCGAACTGGGGTTCGCAATTGCGAACCCCGACCTGCTACTTTGGGAATTGCGGACAAATGTTCGCATTTGCGAACCATTGGCATATTTGGGGACTTCGCATTTGCGAACAGAAGCGTCGCATTTGCGAAAGTCCCAGCTTTCGCATTTGCGATGCTACGATCGCATTTGCGATCCCTGTGCAATGTGAGCACCTTCGCATTTGCGAAGGATTCTTGGCATTTGCGAGCTCGCATTTGCGAGCCAGGCTTCGCAAATGCGAAGCCTGCAGGTCAGATCACACCAGCAAATTTCCAAGTTCAAAAATGCACTCCGTGGCCTATCCAAAACTCACCCGAGCCCTCGAGGCTCCAAACCAAATATCCACACAACCTCAAAAACATCCTACGGACTTACTCGTGCGATCAAATCTCCAAAATAACATCAAAAACAACGGATCAAGCCTCAAAACTCATGAATTCTTCCCAATTTTCATAAAACACCAATTTTCCATTTTAAGTCCGAAACACGTCAAACGACGTCCGATTTCAACCCAACTTTACAGAAAGCGCTTAAACTATATATAAAACTTGTACCTGGCGCCGGAACCAAAATACGGGCACGATACCACAGTCTTTTAATCAAATTTCATTTCCAAGTTCCTTGATAATTTCAGAAAAACAATTTTACTCAAAAATTCATTTCTCGGGCTTGGAACATCGGAATTCGATTCCGGGCATACGCCCGAGTCCCATTTTTTCTACGGACCCTCCGGGACCGTCAAATCACGGGTCCGGGTCCGTTTACCCAAAATATTGACCGAAGTCAAATATATTCATATTAATATCAAAATTTAGCATTTTTCACATGGAATTCATATTTAAGCTTTCCGGCTACGCGCCCGGACTGCGCACGCAAATCGATGCAACCCTGAATGAGGATTTCGAGGCCTCGGAAGTATGGAATGAATGAGAAAACAGGTGATGACCCTTTGAGTCGTCAAATTCTCCACCTCTAAAACAACCGTTCATCCTCAAACGGACAAAAGAAAGAAGTACCTGAGTCGGGGAAAAGATGAGGATAACGACTCCGCATGTCAGACTCGGACTCCTAGGTCGATGCCTCAGGAGGCTGACCTCTCCACTGAACACGAACAGAAGGGAAACTCTTGGATCTCAACTGACGAACCTGTCGGTCCAAAATAGCTACTGGCTCCTCCTCATAAGATAGATCCTTGTCCAACTGGACAGTGCTGAAATCTAACACGTGGGCTGGATCGCCGTGATACCTCCGAAGCATGGACACATGAAAAACTGGATGCACGGCTGATAAGCTGGGCGGCAATGCAAGTCTATAAGCCACCTCTCCCACTCGATCAAGAATCTCAAACGGACCAATGAACCTAGGTCTAAGCTTGCCCTTCTTCCCAAATCTCACCACGCCCTTCATAGGCGACACTCGGAGCAATACCCGCTCACCAACCATGAAAGCTACATCTCGAACCTTACAATCCGCATAGCTCTTTTGCCTAGACTGAGCTGAACGAAGCCTATCCTGAATGATCTTGACCTTGTCCAAGGCTTCCTGAACCAAATCTGTACCTATCAACCGAGCCTCTCCCGGCTCAAACCATCCGTTCGGAGACCGGCACCGCCTACCATACAAAGCCTCATAAGGAGCCATCTGGATGCTCGACTGGTAGCTGTTGTTGTAGGCAAATTCCGCTAATGGCAAGAACTGATCCCACGAACCTTCAAAGTCAATAACACAAGCTCGAAGCATATCCTCCAAAATATGAATAGTCCGCTCGTACTGACTGTCCGTCTGGGGATGAAATGTTGTGCTCGACTCAACCCGTGTGCCCAACTCTCGCTGGACTGCTCCCCAGAAGCGCAAGGTAAACTGCGTACCCCGGTCCGAAATGATGGATACTGATAACTGTGATTTTAACACGTTTTATGCCCATACTTGCCTATGCTTTATGTGTGAATTGTCATAAAATAGACCCAGAATGCTTACAAAGTGCGCTTGATTGCAGGTTTGAGCGACAAGATGACGAAAGTCAAAAATCAGCTCGAAACGGAGTGAAACCTGCTCAAGTGTCAAAAATTATTGAAGTAGGGACAAAAGGACCTAGCGCGGACCGCACTGATTTGCTGCGCGGCCGCGCTAGGAGATTCAGAGAGCATTCTTTTCAGGGGTTTCCATGCGCGGTCAGCGCTCTTTTCTACGCGGTCAGCGCTGGTGTCCACGCGGTCGCGCTTCATTGTTGTGTGGTCCGCGCCCATTAGCCTGCGGCCGCGCTACCTCTTTTGTGCGGTCCGCGTCCCCAGCTTCAGTAGTGAATGATCGAAGGCCAAGACCCCTACGCGGTCGCGCTGCATTTCTGCGCGGTCCGCGTCAGCCCCGCAGGGGTATTTTTGTCCAGTTTTTCTGGCATAGTATAAATAGAATATTTTATTATTTCTAGGTGAAGTTTTAGATATCTGATAGCAGCAGCACTCGTGAGACTCAAGTTTTAGCCTATTTTGGGCATTTTCATCTTGTTTTATCGTGGATTCTTGTAGATTAACATTTTAGTTAATTAATATGTTGATTTTATCTACTACTTCTTCAATTTCCGTTGCTATTATGGCTAGCTAAACCCATTAGCTAGGGTTGTGGCTCAACCCTAGTGTGGGTAATTAATGGGTGTGATTGTTTAATGCTTGAATGATGTTGGGTGTTTGATATTTGGGTTAATTTTATGTTTTAACTAGGATTTGGTGGTTGCAAACACTAAGTCTAGCTTAGTGAGTCTTGACTCTTCTTGAGAAAGAGTGTCTATGACTCCAAAATTAACCCAACAAGGAATTGGGATGGACCCATGAGAATGGTAGTCCCAATTAACGGGTAAAACCTCGAGAGAGTAATTACCCAACTTGAACCATAAGTTGCTTGGCTTGTTAGCCTACCCAATTGGTCTCGAGAGAGTCAATTGGGCAAAATCACTCTTTCTACCGAGAGGTGTGAGAGTGAGTGCAATCGTGCAACGGTTATAGCATAAGCCCCATAATCATCATTCTTGTATTAGGAATCTCTACCCGTTAGTTGACCACCTAGGTAAATGCCACGACCCTAGTGCCTTTCTCTATCTTGCATACAACCTAGAATTAATATCTTAGCATAATTTAGTTATAATTAGTAGTTGTTAAATTGTAGTTGATAATCATAAAAACCTAAAATGATAGAAGATCAATTAGAACGCAAAACTCGC
>NC_031992.1:9268422-9328478 GCF_001879085.1 Nicotiana attenuata
TTATGTATATATTCACCCCGTTGTATATTCTACTCCCCATTGTACATATTCATTCGGTTTCTCTATTTTCGTTTAAATTTTTTCGTTTTCAGCCTAGTAGTGAGGCTCGTAGCCTTTTGTTTTGGTTTTAGTGTTTTCAATAAGCCCTTGGTTTTCTTAATGCCACGGTTCTTTCCAAGGGTAGTGTGTTGTGCGAACCGGGTGGCTCTTCCCAATGATAGATGGCGTGACAACCTTCTTAAGGGTTTGAGTCCGTTTTTGATTTTTCTTCTTTTGATTTTCAATATTTTGTAGTTAAGAGGACCTCAGGCAAGCTTCACTTGGGCCTAACACATTTGCCTTTGATCCCGTGGTCAAAGACATAATGTTGTGTTTAGGATGGTGAAAATTGTGGCCTTGAGACTCTTGTGTTGACCAAACAATCATCATATGGTCGTGTGGGGCCATTGTGCGCTTGAATTGGAACTAAGGTCGTTGTGGGCCCTCAACTCGATGTCTTCAGCAATCCCTGAGTGTGTGTGGTGAGAATTTGAATTGTGAGTCTAAGCTCCAAGCCGATGGTCTAGAACTTGCCCTGAATGTTCGTTGAGGCGTAATCATAGGTGAAACTTGACTTGAGAAGTGAATATAGTCCCTCCTTGGTCCGAACTTCCAAATTTGAACAATTTCCACGACCTACCAATGAAATGATCCCTAGTTCAACCCTTCTGAGCCTTAAACCTTCTTCTTTCATGAACCAAAGCTACAAGACTATACCCGTTCTCAATTAGACCCTCTCTTGGCACCCAAATCTTCCCTTGAGCAATGGAAAATACCTAAGTTTGGGGGGTTGAGACAAGAAAGGCTTCAATGCGATAAAGAGGCACAAAAGCAAAAAAAAAAAAGGGAGGCAATGAAAAAGAGAAAAAGACAAAAAAAATTACAAAAGTGAATAAGAACCGGAAAAGGGGATTCAAAGAAAGCAAAGTGAAAAAGGTTATGTAAAAGTAGAAAAAGGAGAAAGGTTTGAATTGCAAAAGGAGTGACAATGTGTCTCTCTAACCCCTTGAAAGAATTGAAAGAAGTGAAATACTCAAATGAGTCAAAAAGTATGCCATAACGAATTAAAAGAAGTGCTAAAGGGAAGATTGAACCTAAATGAACAAAAACATGTCCTACCTTCACCCAAAAGCCTTCACAATGACTCCTCAAAAGCCCTATATGATCTTGAGTTGAGGGAAGCCTACATTAGTGGATACTTACATAAGGGGCAAGCATATGGTACCTAAAGCTGAACTTATGACCTTCTTTGTGAGAGAAATGAGTGAAAAATCCATCAACCTCGGGTTGTGTGTCATTACTCTAAAAAGTGAGGTTCGCTTAGGGAGAGTTGAGGATGTGTGAGTTTGGGTTCCACAAAGACCAAGGTATTTGAGAAAAGCACCTTGATGAAATGAGTCAACCCTTGATGCTCTCGTGTCACATTCGATCCATAGTTCTTAAAAGACTAAAAAGGTGTTAATGATGCATTCGTATTGAGGGCAATTGTTAGTCCCAATTGATGCGTGATGAGGCTTCCTTAGGATAAGCTGGAATTACTTGGATGTTTCCCTTTTAGAGGTGGGTCTTCTTTTATTTGCTTGAGGACAAGCAAAGGTTTAGGTTTGGGGGAGTTGATAACTGTGATTTTAACACGTTTTATGCCCATACTTGCCTATGCTTTATGTGTGAATTGTCATAAAATAAACCCAGAATGCTTACAAAGTGCGCTTGATTGCAGGTTTGAGCGACNGCTCCAATTGCATGACTCCTCCTTCTAACTTCAACCTACCTACCGAACGGGACCAGCTGAACTAAAACCTACAAAGACCGGTAGAATGTTAGTTTTGGACTCGTCTGATGAGTCCGAAGATAGAAGTGAGGCACAATACTCCACCCTCCCCACAGCTTCATTATCGTGGAGAGAGTGCGAGGATAGTGGTGGAGGGGGGGGTGAGCCCCAAGTTGGTGGTGTTGATAGAACAAGAAAACTGGAAGCATGGGCTGATAGATTTGTAAGCTAAATAGCCTTCCACAGATTTCGAGATTGGTGGCCCAAAAGAAAATTGATTCCGGAGAGGCACTTTATTGACTCTGATCTTCTTCCTCTAAACCCACATGTGCAAGCACAATTCCGTACTAGAGAGGGTTGGGGGTTCTTCAAGGAACATTGCATAGTCGCAAATGAACATATGGTGAAAGAATTTTACTGCATTGTTTATCATGTAGTGAAAGACTCAAAGGCGACACAAGTGAGGGACAAAGTGGTGATGTTTGATGGGAAGTCTCTGAATGAGTGTTTGGGGTTCAACGAAGAGGACGAAACCCAATACTTAGAAAAGCTGGCAATGAAAGAAGAGGTTTGATGTCCAGGTAGATCCAGTGGCCCCCTACTCATGGTACAGTCAGTTGGGTCCCGACAACCCAAAGAGGTCCAAAAAGCCTCAGGCATCCACTTCCACCGCACCTGGCCAGTCTGAGGAGCCAGCGGTTATTGAGCAGTCCACTGAGCCTTCCACCATCCCTGCTACCAGTGAGACATTGCCTCAGGGCCCTTCTACTGCAGCAGACCCGGATGTCCCTTCATCGAAGACTCACCGGTTCACTGCCCACCAGCTTGCTCAGTCTCTAGCCAGTTTGAACACTGGATGTCAGCTGCGACATCCAAGTTGTCAAACTTGGCCACTGTAGTTCAAGCACAGTCAGCCCCTTCCACAGTTGAGATCCCTCCTTCTATTGAGGAGACACTGAAGAAGATCCTAGCCAACCAGGAGAAGAAGATGGAGACACAGGATGCCTTGGCTAAGGCAGTTGGGGCACATAACACAGCATTGGGTAAACTGGCTACGGAGCACAGGAAGTTGAGGAAGCAGAAGGCTTCCAAGGAGTCAGTGATGAAGTTGAGGGAGGATGTGGATAAGCTTTTGGCGGATCAGATGCCACTTGACTTACTCTTCGGGGAGCCAACTGTAGATCCAGCAGCAGTTCAGCCACAGCAGGAGGAGACTCCTAGGCCGAGGAAGAAGAGGAAACTCCCTAGCACTGAGGGAGTTGTGATAGAGGTGGCCCAGGTTCATGAGAGTACATCCAGTGTTCCACCGGTGGTTCAGCCTGTCCTTGATCCAGCTCATGTCCCAGCAGCACAGCAGCAGCAGGTCGGAGACCAATCTGAGGTCCCGGCTACTACAGAGGATCCAGGGACGACAGGAGACCCCACGCATGTGGACTAGGCTTGAGGGGCCTTTCTATATCCTTTTACTCTGTTTTTGAGCTTATTTTGGTAGTTGGCATTGGGGACAATGCCAGCTTTTATTCATGGGGGTGCGCCCTACCATTTTGATTCTGATACACTGGATGACTGTATATATTTATTTCATTTCTAGTCTATGTTTTGGATTGTCCTGGATTTTTAAATAGTTGGCCTGTATATAACTTTTAACTTTGGCTACTGTTAGACTCTTATGTATATATTCACCCCGTTGTATATTCTACTCCCCATTGTAGATATTCATTTGGTTTTTCTATTTTCGTTCAAATTTTTCGTTTTCAGCCTAGTAGTGAGGCTCGTAGCCTTTTGTTTCGTTTTTAGTGTTTTCAATAAGCCCTTGGTTTTCTTAATGCCACGGTTCTTTCCAAGGTAGTGTGTTGTGCGAACCGGGTGGCTCTTCCCAATGATGGATGGCGTGACAACCTTCTTAAGGGTTTGAGTCCGTTTTTGATTTTTCTTCTTTTGATTTTCAATATTTTGTAGTTAAGAGGACCTCAGGCAAGCTTCACTTGGGCCTAACATATTTGCCTTTGATCCCATGGTCAAAGACATAATGTTGTGTTTAGGATGGTGAAAATTGTGGCCTTGAGCTCTTGTGTTGACCAAACAATCATCATATGGTCGTGTGGGGCCATTGTGCGCTTGAATTGGAACTAAGGTCGTTGTGGGTTCTCAACTCGATGTCTTTAGCAATCCTTGAGTGTATGTGGTGAGAATTCGAATTGTGAGTCTAAGCTCCAAGCCGATGGTCTAGAACTTGCCCTGAATGTTTGTTGAGGCGAAATCATAGGTGAAACTTGACTTGAGAAGTGAATATAGGCCCTCCTTGGTCCGAACTTCCAAATTTGAACAATTTCCATGACCTACCAATGAAATGATCCCTAGTTCAACCCTTTTGAGCCTTAAACCTTCTTCTTTCATGAACCAAAGCTACAAGCCTATACCCGTTCTCAATGAGACCCTCTCTTGGCGCCCAAATCTCCCTTGAGGATGTGTGAGTTTGGGTTCCACAAAGACCAAGGTATTTGAGAAAAGCGCCTTGATGAAATGAGTCAACCCTTGATGCTCTCGTGTCACATTCGATCCATAGTTCTTAAAAGACTAAAAAGGTGTTAATGATGCATTCGTATTGAGGGCAATTGTTAGTCCCAATTGATGCGTGATGAGGCTTCCTTAGGATAAGCTGGAATTACTTGGATGTTTCCTTTTCAGGGGTGGGTCTTCTTTTATTTGCTTGAGGACAAGCAAAGGTTTAAGTTTGGGGGAGTTGATAACTGTGATTTTAACACGTTTTATGCCCATACTTGCCTATGCTTTATGTGTGAATTGTCATAAAATAGACCCAGAATGCTTACAAAGTGCGCTTGATTGCAGGTTTGAGCGACAAGATGACGAAAGTCAAAAATCAGCTCGAAACGGAGTGAAACCTGCTCAAGTGTCAAAAATCATTGAAGTAGGTACAAAAGGACCTAGCGCGGACCGCACTGATTTGCTGCGCGGCCGCGCTAGGAGATTCAGAGAGCATCCATTTTAGGGGTTTCCATGCGCGGTCAGTGCTCTTTTCTACGCGGTCAGCGCTGGTGTCCACGCGGTCACGTTTCATTGTTGTGCGGTCCGCGCCTATAAGCCTGCGTGGCCGCGCTACCTCTTTTGTGCGGTCCGCGTCCCCAGCTTCAGTAGTGAATGATCGAAGTCCAAGACCCCTACGCGGCCGCGCTGCATTTCTGCGCGGTCCGCGCCAACCCTGCAGGGGTATTTTTGTCCAGTTTTTCTGGCATAGTATAAATAGAATATTTTATTATTTCTAGGTCAAGTTATAGATATCAGATAGCAGCAGCACTCATGAGACTCAAGTTTTAGCCTATTTTGGGCATTTTCATCTTGTTTTATCGTGGATTCTTGTAGATTAACATTTTAGTTAATTAATATGTTGATTTTATCTACTACTTCTTCAATTTCTGTTGCTATTATGGCTAGCTAAACCCATTAGCTAGGGTTGTGGCTCAACCCCAGTGTGGGTAATTAATGGGTGTGATTGTTTAATGCTTGAATGATGTTGGGTGTTTGATATTTGGGTTAATTTTATGTTTTAACTAGGATTTGGTGGTTGCAAACACTAAGTCTAGCTTAGTGAGTCTTGACTCTTCTTGAGAAAGAGTATCTATGACTCCAAAATTAACCCAACAAGGAATTGGGATGGACCCATGAGAATGGTAGTCCCAATTAACGGGTAAAACCTCGAGAGAGTAATTACCCAACTTGAACCATAAGTTGCTTGGATTGTTAGCCTACCCAATTGGTCTCGAGAGAGTCAATTGGGCAAAATCACTCTTTCTACCGAGAGGCGTGAGAGTGAGTGCAATCGTGCAACGGTTATAGCATAAGCCCCATAATCATCATTCTTGTATTAGGAATCTCTACCCGTTAGTTAACCACCTAGGTAAATGCCACGACCCTAGTGCCTTTCTCTATCTTGCATACAACCTAGAATTAATATCTTAGCATAATTTAGTTATAATTAGTCGTTGTTAAATTGTAGTTGATAATCATAAAAACCTAAAAATGATAGAAGATCAATTAGAAGCAAACACGCATTTCTAGGCTAAGCAAATATCCAACTCCCTTTCTAGCTCCCTGTGGAAATTGACCCCGATACCACTATTGGGTAAAAGTATTAGCGCCCACCCTTCCTACGGTTGAGTCCGCTGCGCGATAATCAGTGACCATTGGTGATGATAGTGTGTTGAGGATACAGGGCCGGATTTGCGTGCCCAATGTGGATGGGCTTCGGGGGTTGATATTGGAGGAGGCCCATAGCTCACGGTATTCCATTCATCCGGGTACCGCGAAGATGTATCAGGATCTTAGACAGCACTATTGGTGGCGGAGGATGAAGAGAGATATTGTGGAGTATGTAGCCCGGTGTCTTAATTGTCAAGCAGGTGAAATATGAACATCAGAGACCGAGGGGGCTTGCACCAGCAGATGGTTATTCCTGAGTGGAAGTGGGAGAGGATCACTAGAGATTTCGTTACTGGACTCCCTCGGACTTTGAAGAAATTTGATGCCATTTGGGTGATTGTAGACAGGCTGACCAAGTCCGCGCACTTCATTCCGGTTTGTACTACTTATTCTTCAGAGCGGCTGGCAGAGATTTTACATTCGGGAGATTGTTCGGTTGCATGGTGTTCCAGTTTCCATCATATCAGATCGGGGCACTTAGTTTACCTCTCAGTTTTGGCAGACGGTTCAGCGAGAGTTGGGTACTCAGGTACAATTGAGCATATCCTTTCACCCTCAGACGGACGGACAGTCCGAGCGCACTATTCAGATATTAGAGGATATGCTACGCGCCTGTGTTATTGACTTCGGAGGGTGATGGGATCGGTTTCTACCGCTTGCAGAGTTTGCCTACAACAACAGCTATCAGTCCAGCATTCAGATGGCACTGTATGAGGCCTTGTATGGGAGACGGTGTAGATCTCCAGTTGGTTGGTTCGAGCCCGGTGAGGCTAGATTATTGGGGACAGATTTGGTTCAGGATGCATTGGAGAAGGTGAAAGTGATTCAGGAGAGACTCCGCACAGCGCAGTAGAGACAGAAGAGTTATGCGGACAGGAAGGTTCGAGATGTATCCTATATGGTTGGTGAGAAGGTCCTGCTGAAGGTTTCACCCACAAAGGATGTTATGAGGTTCGGAAAGAAAGGGAAGCTGAGTCTGCGGTTCATTGGGCCTTTTGAGGTACTTAGGAGGATTGGGGAGGTGGCTTATGAGCTTGACTTGCCACCCAGCTTGTCGAGCGTGCATCCAGTTTTTCATGTTTCTATGCTCCGGAAGTATATTGGAGACCCGTCCAATGTTCTAGATTTCAGTACAGTTCAGTTGGAGGGTGATTTGACTTATGATGTAGAGCCAGCAGGCATTTTGGATCGTCAGGTTCGGAAGTTGAGGTCGAAGGATGTCGCTTCGGTGAAGGTGCAGTGGAGAGGTCGGCCCGTGGAGGAGGCTACTTGGGAGACCGAGCGGGAGATGCGGAGCAGATACCCTCACCTATTTGAGGCTTCAGGTATGTTTCTTGACTCGCTCGAGGACGAGCGTTTGTTTAAGTTGGGGAGAATGTGACGACCCGACCCGTCGTCACGTGAATTACCGCCCTGTTTTCCCCATTTTCTGCTTCTTTATGCTTCATTATAAGAGTCTTGTGTGAACGAGTTGATTTGGATTGGTTTTAGAAGGAAATGAGACACTTAGTCTCTTTAAGGAAGGTTTGTTTTGGAAAAGTCAACCGGATGTTGACTTATGCGTTAGAGGGATTGGATATGATTTTCGATGGTTCGGTTAGCTTCGGGGGATGATTTGTGACTTAGGAGTGTGATCGGAAGTCTTTTTGGAGGTCCGGTGTAGAATTAGGCTTGAATTGGCGAAGTTAGTATTTTGGCGAATTCCGGTTGATAGGTGAGATTTTGATCCGAGGGTCGGAATGGAATTCCGAGAGTTTCTGTAGCTTCGTTATGTGATTTGGTTTGTGTGCAAAATTTCAGGTCATTCGGAGGTGATTTGGTTGGGTTTTTGATCGAATGCGTGTTTCGAAGTTTTGAAGAACTTAGGCTTGAATTCGATGAGAATTGATGGTTTTAGTGTTGTTCGAGGTGTTTTGATGATTGGAACAAGTTGAATGATGTAATAGGATGTGTTGGTGCTTTTGGTTGAGGTCCCGGGGGCCTCGGGGTGATTTCGGATGGCTAACGGGAGGTTTGAACTTGGAAAAATGTTGCAGAAAATGCAGCAGTCAGTGTAGCAGGATATTGGTCTTCGTGAAGGCGAGTGGGCCATCGCGTTCACGTAGAAGGATTTGAGGCCCTGAGTTTTTGTTCTTCGCGTTCGCATCTGGGTCTCGCGTTCGCATAGGTTCGAGTTCTGGTGCATCGCGTTTGCAGGCAGTGTCTCACGTTCACATAAGAGGAATTGAGGACCCGCATTATTTGTTCTTTGCGTTCGCGACATGGATCTCGCGTTCGCGTAGTTGGAGCAGCTGAAGGTTCGCGTTCGCGGGTGGAGCCCCACGTTCGCGAAGGGTAATTTGGTCAGAGGCAAGTTCTGTTCATCGCGAACGCGAGAGAGCCCTCGTGTTCGCATAGAGTAAATACCAGCTGGGCAGAAGGGTTTTTATTAACATTTCATCCGCGAACTAAGTCTTATTTTCACCATTGTTGAGCATCCTTGAGAGCTTTTGGAGGGGAATTGAAGAGGATTTCGACTGGGATTGATTGGAGGTGAATTCTATGAACTAAAAACATGATTTAATTGTAGAATCAACCTAGAAATTCATGAAAACTTAGCAAAAGGGGGAAGAACTAGGGCTTGAAATTTGATATTTCAAATTTGGTTTTGATGGCCCATTTGAGCTTGGATTTGGGAGTTTTGGTATATATGGACTCGTGGTGAGATAAGGAACCCGTTGATGTAAAATTTTCTAATTTTCGAGAAGTGGGCCTGGGGCTCGGGTTTCGCTAATTTCGAGATTTTTGCTATTTTTTGATTGTTTTCGATTGGGTATTGTTCCATTGGCATATTGTGACATATTCGTTGTGGTTTTTGGCCTAGATTTCGACACGCGAGGAGGTCGATTTGCGAGGCAAGGGCATAGCGAGCTAGGATTTTAGCCGGCTTGAGGTGAGTAATAGATGTAAACGATGTCCTGATGGTTTGAAACCCTGGATTTGCACAACGTAGTGCTATATTGAGGTGACTTGCACGCCGGATAGCGAGCGTGGGGTAGAGCACCGTTGGGGATTGTGACTTGGTCCGTTCCGGTAGATGAATATACTGCGTATTTGATTGAAATTTACTTATTATCATTATAAGTTGAGCTGATTGCTATATTTGGGCTTCGTGCCAACTGATTGAATCCTTTAGGGATTGCTATTACTGGTTTCTTACCATTTTTACATTCTATTGAACTCAGTTCTAGTAATTAATGCTATTTTGCAAACTCAGCCACATTTTCTCAAACTTGAAACTTAATTAATATTTTTAATGAAGTTTGGGCTGAATATTCTATATTACTGTGCCCGAGGGGCTTATGTGATTCTGGATTGAGTATGGGATCGGGCTGCACGCCGCAGCGGTATTGTATTGATATTGATATGAGGCCGAGGGCCTAGTTGATGCCACGAGATGGCTTATTATTGCGCTTGGGCCGTAAGGGGCCCCTCCCGGAGTCTGCACACCCCCAGTGAGCGCCGTCGACGATAAATAGATGGAGCGGGCTGCACGCCGCAACGGGTACTAGAGAGTACCGGACTATGTGTTGCATTTCATATTTGACTGTTATTTACTTACTCATCTGTTGCTGTATTTTCTTTATTGTTTTCATTGGTTTACGGACTTTATATTACTTGGCTTAAATTGCTGCATTTATAGACTGTTTTGTGCCTATTCAGGATTTCTTATCCTCAGCCTTTATTTATGTTTATTACTCACTGGGTCGGAGTACTCACATTACTCCCTGCACCTTGCGTGCAGATCCAGGTACATCTGAGGCTGAGTGAGGATTTCTCTGCCGAGCAGCATACCTGGGAGTATCAAGGTAGCTGCATGACGTCCACAGTCCTGATCTTCCCTTCTATCTTATTGTTTCATTTCTGCATTTCTCTAGAACGATATGTAGTAGGTTGATACTCATGTCTTAAAGGCTCAGACTTGTGACACCGGATTCTTCGGGCTGTGTAGTAGTATTGATATTTGGGATTTTCGCATGTTTTAACTCCATTTCAGTATTGTGACTTAGTAATTTATCTGTGTTAATTAATTCATGAACTGGATAAAAAATGGTTAAGGTTATTAAATTGGTCGGGCTTGCCTAGCAGTGTGTTGGGCGCCATCACGACCGGGGTTGGGGTCGTGACAGGTAGCCGTTGGATATTTCATAACATGGTTGTTGGTGAAAGTAGTAGGTCGGTGGAGAATACAAATCGTGATTCTAGAATTCATGATATGGTTGCGGATGCTTTTGGGATGCACTTAAGGGGGTCAGCCCAATGAAAATGTTGAACAAACTCCTAATGATGACGCAAAATATTTTTTTGAACAGTTAGAGGAAGCTAGTCGTCCATTACGGGAAGGAAGTCCGCACTCTGAGTTGTCTGTTGCAGTTAGATTACTAAGTATAAAATCTGATCGGAATATTTCTCAAGCAGCCATGGACTCTTTCATTGACCTTATGAGTGAACTAGTTGACCCTAATATCAACTTACCTGGTGATTTCTGTAAGGCAAAGAGATTGGTTTCTAAGTTAGGACTTTCGTCAATGAGAATTGATTGTTGTGAAGATGGTTGCATGTTATATTATAAAGATGATTCAACTTTCAACAGTTGTAAATTTTGCGAAAAGCCTCATTTCAAGAGGCTTTCCAGTGGGAATATGGTCGCTATCAAGGCGATGCATTATTTACCTCTTATACCTAGGTTAAAGAGGTTATATGCGTCGATGAGTTCTGCTCCTCATATGAGATGGCACTTTGAAAATAGAAGACCACGTGGTGTTATGTGTCATCCTTCAGATGGAGAAGCTTGGAAGTGCTTTGATTGGACATATCCAGATTTTGCTAGTGAACCAAGGAACATTCGGTTAGGTCTGTGTGCGGATGGCTTCACGCCTTTTTCTGTATCTGCGACACCATAATCATGTTGGCCTGTCTTTCTTACACCTTATAGTCTACCATCCGAGTTGTGCATGACTAGTCCATATATATTCTTAAATTGTATTATCCCCGGTCCACGTAATCCGAAAGTTTGATTGATGTATATTTGCAACCTTTGATTGATGAGATAAAATAATTGTGGTACGATGGTGTTGAAACATATGACATATCAACCAAGTAGAATTTCAATTTGCGTGCTAATTTAATAGGGTCGCTTCACAGCTGACGTGAGGGAATTCATACGCAGTCAGCCGCCTAATGAGTCGGGCGAGCCAATCCAACCTTCGGACGAGGATGCTGAAAGAATATGGATGGAGGCTGCTGGCAGTCCAAAATGGGGGAAGGAAAACGGGCTTCCTACTAAGAAATTCCATCGCTATAAGTGTGGAATGCAAGGAATAGGGACTTCCTCGCAAGGCGAGCAACTTGATGAGGAGAACCTCTACGCTATGCGGGAGACTGTGACAAAGCTCACATCCGAGCTAGAAGCGGCCAAGGAAAGAGAAAAGCTTGGAGATGCTCAGTACATTAGCATGCAAGCTCAGTACCATGACATGCAAGCTCAGCTCAAAACTCTCCTAGCTTCTGGAGCTTTTCTGATTCCCAGGTCTCGTGAGTCATCGCCAGAGGATCGACTTGAATGTGAGCGTTCCTTCCGTCCTCCCCGTGCTCGTTCCTCACGTCCTCCCCGTGATCATTCTTCCCGTCCTCGACAAGTAGACCCATATCTATACCGTCTTGTTGATGAAAATTCATCAGACAGTGATGATAATGATGTTGTACAAAACACTCCTTGACTTTTATATACTTTGAACTAGACAAATAGAACCGATTTTGAACTAGTTGTAATAAGCATTAACTTAGTTTTGTTAGTTCTATTGAACTTTAATTTGTTGGTTTTAATGTGTTTTTTGAATTGTGTTGTTGTTGTTGTTAAGTTGTTGTTGTTGTTGTTGTTGTTGTTATTGTTGTTGTTGTTGTTGTTGTGTTGTTGTTGTTGGGTTGTTGTGGAGATTTTGGTATTGAAATTGTAGTTTATGAATTGAATTATATTGTTATTTAGGGATTTTGGTATGCTGGCAGATGGTGTAGCTGCCAAAACAGGCATTTTATGCCAAAATTATTACCGAGAAAAGCGACCAAAGTTGGTCGCTTACCTATTAAAAAAAATTCTGGCAATTAGCCACCAAGGTTGGTCGCTTATCTCTAAAAAAATATTAAAAAATTAAAAATTGGCGACCAAGGTTAGTCGCTAATGAACCCAGATTTTAATATAAGCGACCAAAGTTGGTCGCTACCCTATTAAAAAAAATCCTTGAAATTAGCGACCAAGGTCGGTCGCTTATATATAAAAAAAAAATTTAAAAAATTAAAAATAGGCGACCAAAGTTGGTCGCTTATGAACCCAGATTGTTAAATATATATTTTTTAAAATAATATATATTTTAATTTACAGACCAACGTTGGTCGCTAATTTTTTAATTATAATAATTAAAAAAAATATCGTAATTTAAATTACAGACCAACTTTGGTCGATAAATTTATATTATTAAAATATTATACCGACCAAAGTTGGTCGGTATTTTGTTTACACTGAACATTTGGTCCTTTTACCTTAGCGACCGAAGTTGGTTGCTAATTAGCGACCAACTTTGGTCGCTAAGGTAAAAGGACCACCAATAGAGCGACCAAGCCTGTTTGGACGCATTTTGGTCGGTATATTGAGATAAGCGACCAACGTTGGTCGCTATATGTGGTCGCTTTTTACCGAATTTCTAGTAGTGTTTGTCAATGAATCGTCCATTACAAATGATTGAGATCTCCTTTATATAGTAGGAGAATACTAAATAAGATACACTTCTAATTATAGTAGGGAATCTTATTGTACAGTTGTCTAACCGCCAAGTACAAATCCGTTCCGGAATTTATGCCAGGATCTTCGGGCCGTTGCGAGAATCTCGCTCTTTCTGTTAATAAACCATAACGGTACTATCTCGAGGTTGGCCATATTCTGCCTTGGCCTTCATCGAGCACTTCGATCTTCAAGTTGAGCTCGAGCCAGGTCCGTTTTGAGCTTTTTCTCGAAGCAACTCTCCGAGCCTACGAAATCGGGCATACTTAATTTTGACTAAAACTTTAACATCAATCCAATAGCTTTGTGTTAAAATTTTGCTGACTTTAGAGTGTATGATCTTTTACGTGTAGTCCGATTCGTGGATAAGTTAATGCCGAGATTTTAGAACAAAGATTGTGCGTAATACAAGAATTATTAGTTCATGTAGTGTTTAGTATATATATATATATATATATATATATTTCTTTTAATATGGATATTTCTTTTATATTTCACTATATGTTTTTTGAAAATGTTTAGACACTTCTTTAACTAATAATTGAGTAATTATGCTGTTATTCATGCTCTTCTATGTAACATTTTACTACAATAGGTATAGTATTGCTGTTTAAGGAAAGATAAAGTATTTTAGAATTTAGTGATCAAAGTAATTTAGGAATGAGACGTATCCTATTTGGCCGTGCTTCTAAAATTAGTTTATTTTGATTTTTTTTTAAGTGCTTTCTAAAAAGTACTTTTGGAGAGAAATTTTATTTTTCCCGTTTCTCAAAAACTATTTCTATTTTTTTGCTTTCTGCTTCTATACTTTTTTTTTTCCTCTAAAAACTTGGTCAAACATATTAACTTTGAAAGAAGAAAAAAAAAATACACCAAACAAGGTAATAGTTGACTGATATAGTAAAAACTTGATTTATTGAGTTTGTTATATTTCGAGTTATCAGATTTACGAATAAATTAGGTTGTTTTCGGCTGTTTTAACTTTTAATTGATATTCTTGTATAAATTTGAATCCACATTAAACTAATACAAAAGAAATTACACAATAGTAATATGTGTGAGTAGAACCTATTTTTGTAGCTCAATTTTTCATGGACTAATTTGCAAAAATTGTCTTGTATTAGGAGTATTATCTATTATTATAAAAAACACATAATACTAAAGGAACAATTTCTCTTTTTTGCTGAATACCTACGACCCTGTGAGTAAAGAAAAAAAACCTGAAAGTTGAGCAGAAATGGAGAAAATGGTGCTGATGCGATCTTTGTATCGATCGATATGCCGCAGATCTACTGTCTTCGGCGCGGCCGCCGCCACAACCTCCGCCGTCAACCACCAGTCCCTCCGCCACCTCCATTTCTCATCCCAATCTTTCTCAGCTTCTCCTAGAAACCCTGTTACAGGTACAAAGCATCATCTGCTTATATTAGTAGCAGTTTGTTTTATCGGATTTTTCTGTTCAGCTCAATTTTGGTTAATGTGTATCCTTGTTTTATTTTGAAGAATGTGAAAATTTGTGAGTCTGCTTTCAATCTGATATTTCAATTGGTAGGGTATTTAGCGTTAGTATCGTGGGTATTTCCTGTTAATTCGCATATAAATAAAAAAGAACCAAATTTGATTAATAGACTAATAGTTTTTTTGTTTATGAGACACATAAATTGTATCTTATAAGTGTGATTAGAACCTGTTTCAGAGGCTAATTATTTAGTATTTTGGAATGAAATGGTCCCGAATAGAGCAGAATGGATAGACGATTGATGCAATCGAGTCCAACTAGTTTTGGATTGATTGATTGAGACAAATGAAAATAGGATTTTTGATGCTCCACTTCAGTTTGATCTTTTTGATGTTTAATTCTCCTTCCCTAATTGATAAAAGGTTTAGCTTTACACCACACTTGTTAGTTTACACATCGTTCACTTCTCTTTAATTTTTTTTAATTCTGCTTTACAACAACAACAACAACAACATACCCAGTATTATCCCACACCGTGGGGTCTGGGGAGGGTTGTGTGTACGCAGACCTTACCCCTACAACAACATACCTAGTATTTTTAATTCTGCTTTATCATATCCAATTGTGGAATCAGTAGGTTATTCGTTTCCATTGTGGATTCTGATTTATGTTAATGTTATTTTAGAAGTAGGTGTAAAAAGCCCCTGAGCGCCATTAGATTCCTAAAGCTTAATAGAATTCTAAGCATAATGCAACAACAAAAATTTTGGCTGGCACACTTGAATATGGGTTCCAATTTACGATTGCTCAGTCTCCCTGTGATAAGTTTGAGTCTTATAAGTGTAAGAGTGCAGGCACCTGATTCAATGTTGGAGGTTGATTCTAGATCCTTTTACTTATAACTCATGGTTACTACGACATATTTAGGATTGTTTGTGGGGAAACAGGACCTTATGTGATTACTTCTTTGGAGAAGCTTCTTAATTGCCTTACTCGCGAAGTGCTTGTATTTTCCGATACTTTGTATCAATTTCATGATCTTGCATCAGTGATTGACATTACATGGATATTGTGAAACTCTAGAATGGAGGAATCCTTTCACAATGGCAATTGGAAGCATGCGTTCTTTCAGTGAGGATTTGTCTCACATGCCTGACATAAAAGATCCGGAGGTCAAACGTGCTTTTAAAGACTTAATGGCTGCAAGCTGGCATGAGCTCCCAGATGCTGTCGTCTATGATGCCAAGAATGCAGTGTCCAAAAGTACTGATGACAAGACTGGCCAGGAAGCTTTGGCGAGTGTTTTCCGCGCTGCGGAGGCAGTTGAGGAGTTCACGGGTATTCTCACATCTCTGAAAATGGAAATTGATGATGCTATCGGTTTAAGTGGTGAGGTAAGCTGAGTTTTAAGAAACCAACGATTTGATATGTAGTTTCTCAAGTTCTTGTTGTTTAAATACTCATATTGCTGGCAGGATGTGAAGCCTCTGTCAAAAGAAGTCTCTGATGCATTGCAAACAGTATTTCTACGCTACAACGCATACATGAATGCCTTTGGGCCAGAGGAGGGATATTTGAGGAAGAAAGTTGAGATGGAACTGGGGACCAGGATGATACACTTAAAGATGCGATGCAGTGGCCTTGATTCTGAATGGGGAAAGGTACATAATTGAAGCAAGTTGGTTGCATGTATTTCAGCTTTTCTGTAGGTTACAACTTCTTACACAAGCGACATTTGCAACACAAGCTATGTTTCGCTTAGGAGATAAGAAAGCTGTGGATACCAACTGCACTCTGAATTACCCTTCTAAAGTTGCACTCGAGTATTGACTGCTATTTCTGTGGTTTCTTTTTCCAGCAAAATTTCAACCAAACTCTTGTAAAATGACTAGCTTTTCATGAGGCCATCCGTTATGCCTTAAAATATATTCTTATCTAAAAATAGGAGTGGCAAGCGGGCGGGTCGGATATGGTTCGGGTCGAAAACGGGTAATGGAAAACGGATAAATTATCCAACCCGACCCATTTTTAATACGGATAAAAAACGGGTTAACCGGCGGATAATATGGGTAACCATATTATCCATGACTTCTTGCATATGTTCACTTTTGGGAGAATTCTTATTCTCCCTAACTTGAGGAACCCCCAATTTGAGGCTTTACAAATGTAAAAGTTAGACCCATTGGTTATCCATTGGTTATCCATTTTCTAAATGGATAATATGGATCTTATCCATATTTGACCCGTTTTTAAAAAGTTCATTATCCAACCCATTTTTTAGTGGATAATATGGGTGGTTAATTATTTTCTTTTAACCATTTTTCCACCCCTTATTGACAATGTTACCATCCATTAACTAGCATACAAGAAACATCTCCCCAGCTTCCTATTTTGATAATGGGGTTTAATTTCTCTGGAATAGATTCCTTTAATGCTTCAGGTGATATTACAATTCATTTTTGAAAGTGTTTCTTGAAGATTTTTGTTGCATTTTCAAAATTATAGTCTGAGATCTCCTGAAGGATGAAGCATATACCATTATTTGTTCTCACTGCTCTTTCTGCCTTGCTAACTCCAGGTTACAGTACTTGGGACTTCTGGACTTGCTGGTTCTTATGTTGAGCATAGAGCATAGGCCTTCAACGATGGCAGATATACCACCGTGTTTTTGTCTTCAATCAGTTGAATGATTGTTGTTTTAGATAAATACAGGCTGCTTCAATATGATCTGTTATGTTGCACTTGGTTCGCAAGTTTGATCATGTGATTGCTACAATAGGAAAATGATAATAATCCAAGAAACTTGTGCAAGGAAATACTTTCTTGAATATTCAGAAAGTTCTAATCTTTGTTTCTTCAAGGTGTGTGCTTGGTTAAATATTTTCTGGTTGGTTGATGAATTAACTTCTTGTTTTAAGTTGGTTTGCTTATTTACTATACGTGGCACAGAGCACTTTGTACCAGCAGTTCACTTTTATCCCTATGATGAAGAACTTCCATCTTTGAACATCTGTGATTTGGCCTTAATGCCAAACTGGTAAAATAAGTGACAGTAAATGGACTACTTAGCCAAAGTTTGAAGCATGCAAAGCATAAGAAAGGTGTTCAATTCTCGAAAGAGTTTGTAGCTATTATCAAGAACATAACGAATACATGAAAAATGAAGTTCAGCATCCCTTTTGGGAAAATGTAAAATTCCTTTGAAATTGAGAGAAGATTGGTTTTGAATGCCAGCAACTAGTGTATCTTGATCATTCTTGCACTCTTTCGCCATGACCAAGAATCAGATGGAGATTTTGGCAAAGGAGGAAGTAACAACAGTTTACGGCACAGACCAAATGGCCATCCTTCACAATGTGAGAATTCCTGAATAACAGAGCGCCTAGGGAAATCTTGAAAGTCAATCCTGTTCAAGCTTGAAGAACGAGAAAGGGTTGTCTTAGCTGTGGCAAATGCCTCATAGCTTTTAGCACTTGAGCAGCGCGAAAGACGAGTCCCAACAGAGAAGAAATCCTCGTTTTCTTCCTTTTCTTGATGTTCCTTGTCCTCCTTTTGTTGCATTAGCTTTGTGGATATGAATAAATCTCCTGCTGTTGGCGAGAAAGTCCAGTTGAACTTGTCACTTGAGATGGTTGTCTGTCTTCTGCATTTTGACTCAATGTATTTACTTATCACTATTGATACAAACACCTGTTGATAAAATCCACAAAACATCTTTCAGAAAACATAAACATATCATAAGATTAATGCATTGAACTTGAAAGAAAAATTATTACTTCCTCTTCATCATCATAATCATCAATTGCATCGTCTTCGTCTGAGCTTTGAGTACTTGAATGACTTTCCTTAAAAATGTGGCAATTGGTAAATGCATCCTTAAGAGTTGAGGTGAAAAATTTGCATCTCTTGGAGGGATTTGGTGATTCTTGCTTAGGAGAGAAGACCATGTTTGGACAAGAGTTGAAAGAAAAATTCTTTGAGTGTTGTAGGTGAAAAGGTTCCCAAAACAGAACTAAATACTTGTAATTTTTCTCTACTGTTTTTTCCCTTTTGAAATTCTTGCATGAAAATGGCCTTCCATCTTCTTTGAACTTTTTGGGTTTTTAATCTTTAAAGTGAAGACAACAATAAAAGAGCCGACCAAGGTATTTTCAAGATAATAACTGATGGCAACTTGGACTACTTCTCTCAACCCACTATGCCAAATCAACTGACATCTCAGTTTCTTATTCTATATATCTTAGTTATTGTTTCTATTTCATAGTAATGCTTCTAAATTTGTAGCCATTATTTTTCACTTCAACCTGAAGTCAAGGGTGAAAGAAGACACTACACCAAACTATGACCACTAAATAATCCTTTCAGATCTTATTACCTTGAATATGGTATAAGAGATAATCAATTTGACATTGAATCAGCTGAAAAAATGAAAATGATGTCATCAACAGAAATATTTTTTCGTATAATATTTTACTATTTACCAAACACTGTCCTTTATCAGGATATCCACCTAAAGAATAGAATTTTTGTCATAGCTGCACCTTTCGAAGCTTAGTTAAAATACCATAAGTTAGTTTAGAATAATAAAACTAGGTTTCACCATTAACACAATCATTTAGCTCTTCGCCAGTTCTGCAAAACTCTAATCACTGTGATACAAAAACAAATTTCTATTTTGGTAAAATCTATAACAACAACAACAACAAACCCAGTGTAATCCCATAAAAATGGGGTCAGAGGAGATAGTGTGTAAGCAGACCTTACCCAGACCTTACCCCTACCTTATAGAGATAGAGATGTTGTTTCCGATAGACCTCGGATTTTGGTCAAATCTATCTTCCTACTAAACAAGAAGAAGAGAAGCAGCTCTACCATAAGAAACTGCAACTCAAGAAAACTGATTTCTTGCCACAATGTTACAACATCTTCATATAGTGGAAGCACTAACATCTTCTTATCGTCTATTTTGTTAGCGACAAATTTATACACCGACAACACCAGACATCCATGGAACAATTACTGGTGCATTTGGATGAGCGTTTCTGTATGATTCAGGATACCGGTCCTTAAAATTCAACGTAGGTGTCTCTGCCTGCATTTGCAAATGAAAAGAGGGAGAGATGATTGAGAACAGCTTAGTCAGCTAAATATCAAAATTTGCAAGATAAGAACGGGAGGTAGTAAACTTTGTGAAGGGAAAGCGCGCAGAACTTACATATTTCAGCCAGCACTCCTGATGCTTGTGTTGATAAATATCCGGAGAGTGGCATCCCGTCTCTGATGGGCAGTAAACCCATATGTTACATTTCTTTTGGTTAGGTTTGGCATGCTTAGCTTGATTCAAACAAGCCATGCAACACTCATATGCAGATTTTTTATGGTGTGTAAGGCCCCATCTTACAGCAGCACCACCGTAATCGGTATGGATTTCAGCATGACACTCGGGAGGAAGCTGCTTGCCAGCTATGACTTCGTCGTCTGGAGAATATAAGTTTATAAGTTACTGCATAATATCTATCTATAAGCAGACAGGGTCTCCCTGTTTTGTTATTTAATATAGCAAATTTGTTATAGAGAGGACATAATATCAGCATGTTTGATTGATCAAACTTTAAGCATGCATGCCTTCTATCAAAGAGAACTTTAGTCTTTTTGTTTTGTTTCATACAACAAATGACAATTACGCGTCAATCCCAAACAAAGTTGAGGTCGGTGATATCAATCCTCACTTCTTTATTTAAGCTCAACTCATATCATCATCATGCCAAACAAGAAAAAGAGGGAAAAGCAAATGATATAAAAATAACAACAAAGACGCTTGCAAACGGAGAGGCGGAGAGGGAGGGGAAAGGGAAGAACACTTTTCTTGCTCAAAAAACGGGAGATAACGAGAAAGCTGATGAAAGGTCTGGAACAAAACAAAACAAAGAAACACATAAAATAGGGACTGAACAACTAACTATCTTATTACCAAGTTCCTCTTCACCCTCAGGTTTGTCATCGTGTTCTATATTAGTGATCTGAACAGGTATCCAGAGACCAATTTCTTCTGACAGCTCAGCCCAGTCATCCTTCAAAGCTCGTGCAAGTAAACCTGCAAGCAAGGTCACAGATATTACCTATTTCTTGAAAATTCCAGTGAATTAGAATTCAGAACTCCTTCAACATCAAAAGAAAGTTGAAAATACAAAATGTGAATAGCAGCCATAAAAAGGACATACTAGCCTCCTCTGGGGAAATAGTTGAATTTGATGTTTTCTCATGAACAATTTCTGCAGCTTCTTTCAATTTTTCTCTACGCCAACTTTCCACCACATCTGTTAAACAAAAACACCATCAAATATGATAACCAGGAATTGTAAATGAAACACAGCAAACGAATACATAAAAGAAAAATAAAAACAGACTAGTTATTCACATAATAGTAGAACTCATAAGGAACTATTTTTTATGACGCCAGAACTCATAAGGAACTAATAATTTCGGTGGTTACTTCAGTCTTCACATAAACATGAATTTTTCCAAGGTCAATCTTCAAATTAAGTGGCATTTAAGTAAGCTATCCAAATCAATAGCAGTGGAGGAGGTGCAAAATCTCCATGCCTGGCTGCTTTGGGGCATGCAAAGTAGCTGACCACGAAATACCTAGATCTTCCCTTAGGCAGTAAAGTGGAGGAGAGGGAGCTTTAGCAACCAATGACGCAGAATTTTGGGAGAAGATAGGAAGGATGGAGGAAGCAGGTACTAGAAGTTTGGGAGAAGATAGGAGGGATGGATGTCACAGGGAGGAAGAGTTTCCTTGATATAGGAAATCCTATCGAACATTCCTATAAATTTCATGTCTCTGTTTCCCATCCCCCCTTCAGTAGCCAAGAAATGTTCTGTTTAATCAAAAAAAGAAAAAGTTGGGGGAATGAATGGAGATAGAGAGTTTCATTTGGTGAATTGGGGGAGAGTCAAAGCCCCTGTTAGGAACAGTGCATTGGGTATCCGAAGATAATTAACTATGTTTGACTGAGCTCTACTGAGCAAATGATTATAGAGGTTCGCAAATTAGGAGAAGGCTCTGTGGATGGAAGTGACTAGTAAAAAATAAGCTGCGCCCACTCCAGCTGGTTCGCAAAAGAAATGAGTTATTATTCTTAAAGAACAAGCTTATGGAAAGGGATCGTGAAGGAGAGAAAGGATGTTTCAAGATTCATTATCGCGAATGGAATGTAGTCCATTCTGGCTTAATGTTCAGTGTGGTGATACTGCTCGTAAAGACGACTTCCCTACAGAGCCGAATAAACAACAGGAACATGAACTGTTGTACTTTGGAAACTTCATTTTCCAGACAGAATAATATAGACTTGTCTTTTAGGAGAGAAAAAGAACAAGTCTTGAGCATCTGGTCAACGCATGCAAAAAAGAATCAAAGCAAATAGACCCAACTATCATGATTCCGAAGCTCCCACAACTCCCCATGCCAGGACTTACAAATTATATGTATATGCTAAAGGATGTTAGTATTTAGCTTTCGGCATATGTTTAAACAGAAAAACCCATGACAAGCAAATTCAATGTTCCGACATCTTAAAAAACACGCTAGTGTAACACCAAAAATCAAGTGTAACATTTCTTTCCATCTGACACTTTCCTTTTCAGAAGACCAGGACACCTGTTTCAGCTACACTTTGGTGAACTGCATTTAAAGAAGGTTTCCGTTCTTTGTATTCGGCAAAAGAAAACCTTGGACACTAGGCCAGATACAGACACTGTTAGTAGCAAGTTGATTGCATTATGGAATCTCCAAATTGATTTATGAGCTTTAACCTACATACCACTTCCTTCATTAACAAACATCTCTACACAGACCAAATAGACTTTAGTAAGAGATAAGAAGTCTACAACTAACAGGCTTCAGTATAGACGGCTAAGAAGTCTTCCCTAATAGAAGCTTTAAGAATGCAGGTCCAAAAACAAGGATAGCACAACTTTATTAATCTAAAGAAATAGAAGGCACACTCACCTTGTAGCATCGTTTCATCGGCATTGGCATTCACGCCTTTTAAAGTTACTAGGATATCATCTGCTATCTTCTGTTTAATATGCTGCGGTATTTGTTGCACCTTTTCATCCTTCAAAAGTTCGATCTTTAAGCCATTTACCTTCATCATATAAAAAGCATCGCTCATCAAGCAAAGTCAACGTGGAAACAGAAAAATTATGAAACCAGATACCAAAATCTCAAATAAAGGTCTTACCACGTTAATAAGTTCTATAGGTTCTAGTTGTTTCCGTAATTGAATTGACTCTTCCATTTTCCTAATCTGATCTGAGGTATACCTAAAAGCTGTATTCACAAAAAAACATCCATTTATCAAACCAGCAACGAATATTCCAAGTAATCAACAAAAACCAAACAGGTCAACAGAATATTCAGAATCAAGAAGCAATGTCATTCCAAAATAATCCGGGAATGCCTAAAGCTTAAAGCTGTGACAAAACTCAAAAGCCATGGATTTTATCAAACAAACATTCGACTTTCCAAGAAAGTAACAAAATCCCAAAATGAGTCAACATAAAATCCATAGTCAAAAAAGGGTTGGGTCATCCAAAAATAATCTGAGGTATAGCTAAAAGCTGTGGCAAAAGAACCCCTTATTAAAAATCATTCAACTTTCTAAGAAAGCAACAATATAACAAAATGGATACAAACAAAAGATTCAGAAGCTAGAAAAAGGGGTCATCCAAAAATAATCTGGTTTTATGGTGTATAGCTAAATATACTTAAAGCTGCGGCAAAACCACTCATTTATCAAACAAGCAATCAACTTTCCAGCAAAATCCCAAATGGGTAAACAGAAAATTCATAATCAAGAAAAAGGGGTCATCCCAAAATACTAAAAGAAGCATAAATATTAAGTAATACTGTAGTAAGTAGCAAAAGTTACCTGTTTGAGTATGATTGAAAGGGTACATATAGACAGAAGTGTAGAGAGAGTGAAGCACATAGAGAGCAACAAATATGTTGATTGAGCAAACAACAATCATAGTTTGCTTATATAAACACCATTTTCCTCTCCATTCTGCTGCTGTTCTTGCCATCTCCACTCACTTTCTTCTCTTATCTCCTCACTCCATCATCTTCTATCCCCTCAACACACACACACACACACACACACAAAAAGACACCCCAAGAATCTTGAAATGTGAAGAATGTTTTTTGACAGTATCTTGTTTGCTTTTCACGGATCAGATAGATCGATAGTGGTATAGTACCAATATTCTTTTTACTTAGATTTGATTAAAACAATACGAAAAATGGAAAGCAGGGAGAGGAGATGAAATAGCAAGTAAGTACTACAATATACTACTACTATATAATACTAATGGAGATTCTTTTTACTCCAGCAGCTGTCGTTAGTGAAATGTATTTTTGGGGTCACAGGGGTTTAATTTGTCAATTATAATTACTATTTAGGTAGAGATAGTTATGGTTTACGTGATGTAACGTGTGACAGTACGGGGAAACAAAAATGTCGGGGGAGAAAGATTATGTTTTTTGGGTGTTTCGATACTGTCTGGTTTTGTTGTTAAAATGAGATTAAAAGTTAGCTGTAAAAAGGCTGAAAAGGGAAAAGTCTTGGATCCCTTAGTTACACTCAAATATGGAACTTTACTACTCATAGTACATGTCATGTTGGAAAGATTGGATTTAATAAAAATTGCTAAGACGGGAAGTGTAATATAATTTTGAAATTTTCTATAAAATGCTAAAGATGAAAACGAACATTGCTGAAGTGAAATGATCTACCATTTTAGGTTTGGATTTGCGTATAATAAACTACTCCCTTCGTTCCACAATAAGTGACCAATTTGCTTTTTTATTTTGGTCCAAAATAAGTGTCCACTTATATAATCAAGAAAAAATTTAATTTATTTTTCCAAAATTACCCTTATGTATGATCCCTAAAAGTTATTTACTCTTCACATTTGAGAAGAGAAGTAAGTGCTACTATAACTATGGTGCAACATTTAATGAAGGGTAATTTAGTTACACTAATTATTTTCGGCTAAAATTTAGTATTTCTTTAATGAGTGTGCTCAAAGCAATTGGTCGCTTACTGTGGACCGGATGGAGACATGGAGTACTTTGCAAATAGTTAATTATGGATCTTAGTTGAAGTTAATTCACTTTTTGAGAGAATATAAAATTGGGGTTTTGACACAGTTACCCACAAAAACAAAACTATTTACCCTTGTCTACCCATTTGTTTTTCTACCCATAAACTAATTACATTTCCTACCCATGGTAGGTTTTGTGGGGAATTTTTTTTTTATTCTCCAATTCTTTTTTTTTTATTTCTATACTTCTTTTCTTTTCTTTTTTCTTTTCTTTTCTTTTTTCTTTTTTTTCTCGTTTTCTTCTTATTTTTTTCTTTTTTCCTATTCTAATTTCATTTAACTTTTTTTTATATTCTTTTTCTCTTCGTAATCTTATTTCATTTACTATTTTCACTATTTTTTATTATTCTTTTTTTTATATTATTACTAAAGAAAAATTAAATTGTGTACCAATTAAATGTAGCTAATACAATCAAAAAAATATTAACTAACATATGATACCAGTATAGTATGTAGTTATACCAACATGGTATACAATTGTACGTAAAGAGTTAAAAAAAACTTTAATTCAATTATTAAACTGAAATAATATCAGTTGTCAATAAAAATTTCAAAAAATTCTAAAAGGATCTAATGGTAAGAGTATACCGTTACGTTATATAGCATACTATAATTTTTTTTTTTTTTTTTGCATTTTCAATTTGCCTCTCACGCTGTGTAAAAGCTTAAAGCAAATTAAAAGGGAAAAGGCAAGTGAATTTACGGGTAATATGTATATTATTATAGTAGATTGTATACTATTACAACATATTGTTACAGTATATTGCATATTATTACAGTATACTCTAACAATATATTGTGTACGATAATAGTATATTGTTGCAGTATAACTATATACTCCTATAGTATATTGTATACTGTAGCGGTATACTGTTAGGTAACTATGTTTGCAGTATAGCTATATACTCCTATAGCATATTGTATACCGTAGCGGTATATTGTAGCTGTGTTCTTTTTCGATTTTCAACTGAAAATTTCAATCTCAATCACCTCAAATCAGCTCCAAATGCTATCAAATTTCGGTATGAACTTTCAGAAGGTACTATAAGCAATATTTAACAGCACCCACTTTGAATCAAACAAGAAATCTTCAAAAATAAAATTGAGCTTCAAGCCCAACGACGGTGAATATTCAAATACACACAAAAATTTAGATGTGAGAAGCTTACTCGAAGATACTATAAGCAATATTTTATAGCACCACATCGAAACAAACAATAAATCTTCAAAAAAACTATTTTCTTCCTTAAAACTTTACTATAACATATAAACTGAAAGTAAATACTATTGAAAAAAGAGATAGAGACAGAGGGGGATTAATGTTTTCGGAATGGGGTTTTGACACAGTTGGGGAGTTGAGCAAAGAATTGGAGGAAGGTAAAATGAGGAAGGAGAAGAAGAGGAACATAATAAAGGCGGGTAAATAGTTTGGAGTGCATGGGTAGGAGTAGTAAATAGTTTGGGCCTGGGCATTAAAGGGTAAATAGTTTGGAATTAATGGGTATAAAGTGATATTTTCTCTATAAAATTGTTATTATGAACCCATTAGATGCAATTCTAATGTTATACGGCAAAAAAAAAAATGCGCGACTAGTAGAAATTATAGAAACTAGTAACATGTTATTAGTGGCTTGTTTGACTAAGCTTCTTTTTGGTCAAAAAATACTTTTTTCTTAAGTTGGTGTCCAGTTAAGCTTTCAGAGGGGAAAAGATTACTTTTGGGAAGAAGAAAAAAGTAGCTCCCACTTTTGAAAAAAACACACTTTTAGAAGAATTCCGACAAACACTAGTTGTTGCTTTAAAGTGTTTCAAATTAATTAGTTAAATACAAACTGTTTATGTAATTTTTTGAAAAATATTTTTGAGAAAAACACTTTTCAGAAAAACTGATTTTAGAACCTTGGTCAAACATGCTATAAATGTAAAACCTTTTCACTGAATTATAACCTCTCTATATTTTTTTTATAACAATGGTATCCGAATGAATTTGTTGGAAAAATAGGTTATGGAGAATAAGAATTAGCTTGAGGCGTGTCAATGACACTGTCCTTAAGGATATTTTGCCCACACAATAACGAATAAAATTAGGCGTATCTCCAGGATTCAACAAGCTCTTCCAGTTATTAAACTGGGAACAGAACTAGCAGAAAACTTAAGAAAGAAATCCAACATATAGCAGAAAGAAGATGATTCAGAAAGTTATGTTAGAAAAATGTGTCTTTAGCTCTTCAAAGATCATGTTTATATAGGTGTTGCTCCAACGGCTAGATAACGGTTAGTTAACAGCTAGTTTGACTCAATTAAATGTAAAATAATTTACTAACTAATAAGCAAATGTAAATTATATTTCAAAGAGAAAAAAAAATCAAATCAAGATGGACATTACCTTTTAAGATATCACTAATTTTACGATAGAATTTGCACCATTTTGACTATTCTATTAAATATATGTAGAATAACTATGATCATCACTTATTCTTTTTTGTCTTGCACCCGCTGTATTGGTCTAAATTTGGCGACCTGGTAAGGGTAGATAAATAGGATCGAGAACGGGTCAACCACGGCGTAATAGCGGAAAGCCGTCTCCAAGAGGATTGTAGTCGAGGACGGACGACGAGGGTAAAGAAATAACGGTAGGATAGATTTGGAAATGAATACAAGGAATATTCCTTTGGATATTCCTTATTTTGTACTTTTTAGGATTTCTCGGAAATACCCCTTATAAATAGGAAGATATAGAGAATAAAAGGGGGATCTCTTCATTTTTTGAGAAAAAGATGTTGTAAAAGGTTGACTTGAGAGAATATACAAAAGTTGTCTTGTTCATTGATTATCTTATTCAAGTGCACGTTATTTGATCTTTGTTCACAAGATCCAAAGATTCCATAACCATCTTCACTTCTCTTCTTTCCACGCTGCTGTCAGGAGAAAGAACCATCCAAATCATATAATAATTGGGTGGTAGATTCTTTCTTATTACATTTATTGTCATTATCCACATTTATTGCATATTTATGTTATCATATTTATTAGCTTCCATTGAATACAAACGTATTATTTAATGTTGTCAAACGTCGTTCATCCTACCGATTTCCTACAATATTTGTTCCAGAATTTAATATTTTTAACTAAGATTCATCCTTCATTTCATCATTAATTAGTTTAACTAAAAGGCTCAACACTTTTTGGTCAAACAATTTGGCGCCGTCTGTGGGGAGTATTTTAGTTAAATTTTTTAGTTTTTTCTAGATTATAAAGGACATCCATCTTTTTCTCGTCTGCACAATATAACAATGGCAGGGAAAGGAGATGAAAGACAATAAGCAATAATGGGTGTCACTACCAATATCTTAAACACCATCAACGAGGATGGCAGAGAAGACGACGAGAACGTGACATCGGGTGTTACACCCACGCGGAGTGACTCACCTCCCCCTCATGGAAGTGTAACCGCTTCACGTGAGAGAGGAGCTTCCACATCCACAACCGAAGAAGCACCACCAGCAGTAAAAAAAAAATTACTGGAGGAGTGGATGACAAGCACTCTAAATAACATACTCGACAAACCCGCTCAACGGGCAAGTAGGAACGTCATACAGACGGATACCACGACGATCGCCGACGAGCAACCCGCTTCCCCAATATGTAACACTCACACTGCTGTTGATGCAGGTAATGACACACTCACGACCATCTTAAAGAAAATGGAAGAAATGGAAAATGAGAAGAAGGAGCTCCGCGACCAGATGAGGGAGCATCAGGAAAGGGTCGATAAAATACAGGGCGCCCCAAAACTGTTACCAAAACGGGATGTCGGTCGATTCGTCGAACAGCCATACAACAAGGAGGCAGCCCCATATGCCATAACCAAAACCTTCAAAATGCCACCACACTTGAAGATATATGACGGCACGACGGATCCCGAAGATCACATCATTCACTACGTCGCAGCAGTAAAGGGTAACGACCTCTCAAAGGAGCAAGTACCGTCAGTGCTACTAAAAACGTTTGGTGAGACCTTAACCGTGGGAGCCTTAACTTGGTACTCACAATTACCAGCACAATCTATAACAACGTTCGAGGAAATGGCCGACAAGTTCGTCACCGCCAACGCCGGGGCTAAGAAAACGAAAGCCAAAGTAAATGATATATTCGCCGTTAGGCAATCGCCTGGCGAGGGACTCAGGGTCTTTTTAGCCCGGTTTAATAGGGTAAGAATGAGCTTACCAAATGTATCGGAAGGGATGGCAGTAGCAGCTTTCCAGAACGGGTTGAACAGGAATGGGTCAAGCGCGACAAGAAAACTATTAAGCAGGCTCATGAAATACCCTCCCACCACTTGGGAAGAAATTCACAACGCCTACTACGCCGAGGTGAGAGCGGACGACGACGACCTTAACAGTCTGATACAACGGTTAACATCGGTTCAAAGAGATCCAAGGAAAGACCGTCGTAGTGACGGTCGAAGAGATCATTCAGGACCCAGCCCCAACCGAGACAGGCACCAACCTTATGTTAGAACAGTTGTCCCACCATCTCCTCGCCATGCAGAAGGACCGTCCAGGCCTCATGTAGGGACTCAGCGGAACGAAAGAAGTATGCATCCGCTCTTATCTGCTCACAATTTTTGTGGTTCCCCTTCAGAGATAGTGTACGCAATAGAGAAGCTTGGCCTGAAGTTGAAGTGGCCGCAGAAGATGAAATCCGACCCAAGTACCCGAAAGTCGAATATCCTCTGTGAATTTCATCAAGACCGAGGTCACAAAACTGAGGACTGCATAGCCCTACGACAATAGGTAGTGAACATGCTCCACCAAGGGCACCTAAAGGAGCTGATGAGCGACCGAGGAAGAGCCAATTTCGGCCGCGGAAGTGAACAACACCAAGGCCCACCAAAGCCGCCCTCTCCTGTCCGCACCATTCAAATGATAATCGGTGGAGGCGACGAAGCATCAATCAACCACATAAAGTTTACCACCACACACAAACTGAAGCGGTCAATCACCCACGAACGGTATGATGACCTCGAAGAAAGTATCATCTTCGATAAGTCAGATACCAACGGCTTGAATTTTTCCTCACTCCGATGCTCTTACCATTACTTTACGTATTTCAGATACTGATGTAAAAAGAATAATGGTAGATGACATAAGCGGCGCGTGTATTATTCATCCTCAAGTTCTTGCGCAGATGCGACTCGAGGACAAGATAGTACCACGCTGCATAACACTAACAGGTTTTAACAATTCAGTCGAACGAACCTCGGGAGAAATAATGCTGCCCGTTCTGGCCGTGGGCGTCACCCTAGAAACAACGTTCCATGTCATGAACCAGGACATGGCTTACAACGCAATCATAGGACGACCATGGATACATGCCATGAGGGCCATCCAGTCTAGCTTGTATCAAGTAATCAAATTCCCTACCCCGTGGGGGATATTCAGCATCTGAGGCGAACATCGCATAGCCCAAGAATGCTACCGCATCGCCCAAGATTGTACATTCACTAAACAGCTAAAAGGAACAAACTTAGAAGCATAGCAATTATCAAAGTCGGGGTCCGTACTCAATGATCAGAAAGATGTTATCAAGGACCCCGACGTCGTGGAAGCCGCGGGATCAACAATAGAAGATCTCGATCCCGTCCAAGAATGCTACCGCATCGCCCAAGATTGTACATTCACTAAACAACTAAAAGGAACAAAATCAGAAGCATAGCAATTATCAAAGTCGGGGTCTGAACTCAATGATCGGAAAGATGTTATCAAGGACCCCGACATCGTGGAAGCCGCGGGATCAACAATAGAAGATCTCGATCCCGTCCAATTAGATAGCAGCAACAACAACAACAAAAAAGCTTATATGTGCCATAAGCTCTCCGATCCAGGCAAATTTCATATTGCCGATCTGTTTGCTTTTTCCCATGCAGATATGCCGGGTATTCCGAAGGACATTGCCACACACAAGTTGAACGTCGATCCCTTCTACCCCCAGTAAGACAAGTAAAAAGAAAATTCAATGCTGCAATCAACGAGGCCGTCAGCGAGGAAGTGGATAAACTACTCGATAACGGCTCCATATGAGAATTGAAATACCCTTAATGGGTCGCCAACGTAGTCATGGTAAAAAAGAAAAATGGGAAAATGACAGATGTGCGTGGATATCACGGACCTAAACAAGGCCTGCCCGAAAGAATCTTTTCCTCTGCCTCATATAGATCATCTCATTGACGCAACAACAGGGCACGAGTTGTTGAGCTTCTTGGACGCCTACTCAGGTTACAACCAAATCCTCATGGAGGAAGAGGACCAGGAGAAGACTACTTTCATCACCCATCAAGGAACGTACTATTATCGAGTCATGCCATTTGGCTTAAAAATGCATGGGCGACTTATCAAAGATTGGTAACCAAAATGTTCAAGGACCAACTCGGCAAAACTATGGAAGTATACATAGACGACATGTTGGTCAAATCTAAAAGGAAGGAAGATCACATCGACCACCTGAAAGAAGCCTTTGGAATACTAAGGCAATACAGCATGAAGCTGAACCCCGAAAAATGTGCCTTCGGCATAACATCAGACAAGTTCCTCGGCTTCTTGGTGTCACAAAGAGGCATCGAGGTCAACCCCGACCAAAATCAAGGCCATTAAGGGAATACCCGAAGTGTTAACCAGCAAGAAACAGGTGCAAAAATTGACGGTCCGCATAGCTTCCCTGTCGAGGTTCATCTCACGATCCTTCGACAGATGCCACAAAATCTTTAACGTGCTCAAAAAGGACAACGGGCTCCAATGTAATGTAGAATGCGTCGAGGCCCTAAGAGAACTAAAGGCGTACTTGTCTTCGCCTCTGCTACTCGCCAAAGCAGAACCCGGTGAACGCCATATCATACACTTGGTCGTATTAAAGGTCACGGTACGTGCAGTATTAGTCCGCGAAGATAAAGGTACGTAATCTCCGATCTATTATATTAGAAAAACTCTCGTCGACGCTGAAACGAGGTACCCTCACCACGAAAAAATTGGCCATGGCATTTGTCATAGCTTCACGGAAGCTTAGACCCTATTTTCAATGCCACCCCATATCGGTGGTAACGACCTTTCCCCTACAAGGTATCCTGCATAAACCTGAGCTATCGGGGAGATTGGCCAAATAGGCCATAGAATTGAGCGAGCATGATATAACGTATCAGCCGCGAACACCAATAAAATCGCAGCTACTCGCCGACTTTGTCGCCGATTTTAGTGCCAAAATAATAATTGAGGTCGAACAAGAAATTTCTCGTACCTCATCCAATCTACCCAACCTATGGGTCCTATACACCGACGGCGCATCCAACGCGTCAGGATCTGGACTGGGACTCGTATTCGAGGTCCCAACAGGCGAAGTCATTCGCCAATCCATACGGTGCCTTGATATGACTAACAATGAGGCCGAGTATAAGGCCGTAATTGCATAATTAAAGCTAGCTCTCAAATACGGAGTGCGACGAGTCATCCTTAGATGTGACTCGCAACTCGTTGTCAACCAAGTCACAGGAAATTTCTCAGATCAAAGAGCAAAGGCTACAAAAGTACCTAGCAGAAATTCATAAACTGCTACCAGAGTTCGACGAATGTCGACTCGATCAGATACCTTGAGCACCAAACATCGAGGCAGACGGTCTCGCCAAGTTAGCAGCGACCACCAAAAACATTACGAAGGAAAACGTGGCCACCCTCCTCCACTCATCAATAGACCAACCTGAGGTTCACTCTGTAAATTTGACTTGGGACTGGCGTAACCGCATTATAACATATTTGCAGGAAGGAGTACTCCCAGCAGACAAAACAGAAGCCAAAAAGCTTCGAATGCAGGAGGCCAGGTACAACATCATAAATCACGACCTATACAAAAGACTGTTTGGGGGCCCCTTAGCGAAATGCCTAGGGCCAAATCAAACAAGACGCGTGCTCGAGGAAGTACACGAAGGCCACTGCGGTTCCCATACCGGCAACCGGGCCCTCGTCAGATGCCTCATTCGGGAAGGATATTATTGGCCCACAATGAAGAAGGAAGCCGCCGATTACGTCAAGAAGTGCGAACAGTGCCAGAAATATGCTCCTATGATACACCAAGCGGGCGAGCACCTCCACTTTATTACATCGCCATGGCCTTTCATCAAATGGGGAATGGACATCGTCGGACCCCTCCCAGCAGGGCGAGGTAATGTATGTTTTCTTTTGGTTTTAACTGACTATTTTTCCAAATGGGTAGAAGCAGGTGCGCTCACCAAAATACGCGAACATGAAGTTATCACATTCATATGGAGAAACATCATATGTCGCTTTGGCATCCCCAAAGAAATCAACTGTGACAATAGATCCCAATTCACCGGAAAGAAGACCGCCGAGTTCTTCGAAAAATGGCACATCAAGCGAATACTCTCCATGCCATATCACCTTGTTGGTAACGGCCATGTTGAATCCTCCAACAAAACAATACTGAATATCTTGAAGAAAAAGCTTGAGGACGCCAAGGGACTATGGTCGGAATTACTACCAGAAGTACTGTGGGCATACCGCACCACGCCAAAAATAAGCACAGGAGAAACGCCATATTCACTAGTCTACGGGACTGACGCCATGATACCAGTTGAGGTCGGCGAACCTAGTTTGAGATACTCCAACGAAAGCGGACCAAACAATGACGAGAACAGAAAACAAGACCTCGCCGAAGCAGAAGAGCAAAGAGACATGGCTTACATAAGAATGGTATCCCAAAAGCAACAAGCAGAACGGTACGACAACAAAAAAGCGAAAGTACGACAACTCAAAATCGGAGACTATGTACTCAAGGCCAAAACACAAGCGAGCAATGATTCGAGAGAAGGCAAACTAGGAACTAATTGGGACGGGCCATACAAAATCACGGCAACAGCAAACAAAGGATCATTCCAACTAGAAACAATGGAGGGAAAGCTACTACAAAACAACTGGAACGTCGCCCATCTCAAATACTTCAACTTCTGAAAACAAACGCCCTCCACGTCGTACTTTTTTTCCCTCACCCGGGTTTTGTCCCAGTTGGGTTTTCTCGGGGAGATTTTTAATAAGGAGACAAAGGGGACGTCTCGAAGTTCAAGTGTAATTCATCGCCCTGTTTGCCGACTACTTCTCCGGGCCGAACGATGAAGGGACTGGATACATGGAAACTTCTCCAATATATGTATGAAACCAACAGACATGTATTCTCCAATGAATGAAATAAAGCAGCATCTTTACTCTCCACCAAGTCTTTTCACATTTTACATTCGACCTCGCTCGAATTATTTTACATTCGACCTCGCTCGAATTACTCTACATTCGACCTCGCTCGAATTATTTTACATTCGACTTCGCTCGAATTACTCTACATTCGACCTCGCTCGAATTATTTTACATTCGACTTCGCTCGAATTACTCTACATTTGACCTCGCTCGAATTATTTGACATTCGACTTTGCTCGAATTACTCTACATTCAGCGTCGCTCGAATTATTTGACAATCGACTTCGCTCGAATTACTCTACATTCGACCTCGCTCGAATTACTTTACATTCGACCTCGCTCGAGTTACTCTACATTCGACCTCGCTCGAATTATTTTATATTCGACCTCACTCGAAATATTTTACATTCGACCTCGCTCGAATTATTTTACATTCGATCTCGCTCGAATTATTTTATATTCGACATCGCTCGAAATATTTCACATTCGACTTCGCTCGAATTACGTTACATTCAACTTCGCTCGAACTACTTAATATTCGACCACGTTCGAAATCTTCAATATTCGACGTCGTTCGAAATCTTAAATGTTCGGCTGCATCAAACATCGATCTCATAAAAAAACCAGAGACTTCCTCACATAGCAAAAAGAAAGGAGAACGGAAATCAAGAAACACGTAGCAAAAAGGGAGTTGTTCCATTACAACTGTCAAATTACAAAACGAAGGGCCCAAAGACGCCCTCACAAAAATAGCAAAAAAGAAAAACAAAAACTAAGTACGATAGCTTTACGCTGCGTCATCCCCATCGACATACTCATCATCATACCAAGTATCGGAGGCGAGCCTATCCGCATCATCGTTGACATCATCTCCACCAGTCGTACCAGGGGCGTAACCACAAGCTTCACGGGTCGCACGTGCCTTAACACGGACGCCCTCGAGTTCTACTTCGAAAATTTTCTCGACGGCTCAAAGACTTATACACGTCGAGTTCAGCCTCGACGTGAACCCACATCTCATACAACTCCCGCGGCACGCCGGGATCGGCAGAAGTATGAGATGTAGATGACTGTGACTGCCGTCGCACCTCCTTGGCCTTCAAGGAAATGACCTGCTCGTTCAATCCAGACAAATCCGCCTCCAGATCCTGGATCCGCTCTTCTAACCTCACCACCATAAGCGTCAATGTCTCCACCTCATTATCCCGCTCAGACCTACAAACGCGGAGGGCATCTTCTAAGGTCGTCGCTTCAGCCATAGCGGCCACTCTGCCTTTCTCGGCATGAGTCAATTCTTCAACCTTGGCGCTCAACTCACCCCTTAGATTGACACCCTTCGCCTCCCTCTGCCCAAGTTCAGCAGTTAAGGATGCCACATGCGCTTGAAGATCAGCATTCTCAGCCATCACCCCCTTGCTCACCTCGAGCTCGTCCTCCTTTGTCTTTAGAGCTGCCTCAAGCTCGCTGCACCTACCGATGGATCTCATTAGATCATCATCCTTCCCCCTTAGCTCTTCGTTTTTCTTCGTCAATTCCTCATCTTTCTATTTAATCCCGTCACGAAACAACTGGAATTTGCTATCCTGGTTAAAGACGTCGGCCAGCGTTCGGTGCTTAGTACGGTACTCCCTGTACTTGGAGGTCACCTTTTTAAAGATGGTCGTCCTCCGCTCCTCCCGCTGGTCTATTCCCGTAATAAGAGTCTGGCATGCAAAAGAAAAGAGTCAGTTTGAGCAAATTACACATGTGAAACAAATCCTAACATTAAAAAGCACTTACTCGCAGAGCCATGCCAAATATACTCAACGACAATTCCGCATCGCTCATCGCCTGTAGTTCCATGTTCTCAGAAGCCGTGCACAGGGGGGCAAAGGATGACACTGTCGGTTCTGAGTTGACCAAAAGGTCATAACCCACGGGAATGATTACGTGCCAGTTAGGACCTCCGTCCTTACCTCCACACGAGTATTCCTCTCCAGAAAGGCCCGTACCTCCTCAGGATCGACATCCGATCCAGAATCGTCGTCCCCCTCCAGTACCGCTCTATTTCCCCTAGCCGCCGATGACGCGCCACCTTCTACGACCCTTACATGCTCCCCGCCATCACGCACCCCCTCGGCCCCAGAGGGCCTCCTCTCTATAACGGCACCCGCCGTAAAATTGGTCCCAACGTATGGTGCAAGTGCAGACGCCGCTTCCGAAGCAATGATTTTCTCCAACTCAATATCAGCGACGACGACTTTCCCGAGCTCCATCCTTTTCCTTTTTCTCGATGGCGACTCCTCTCCATTAGACGACTCGTCCACAAGATGATAGATGGGCCGGGAAGAGATCTCATCTCGTACAACAATAGTGTGAGGGGCAGAATCCATCATTGGTGGAGCTTGAGTATGACCTCCACGAGCAGACTCGGCTAAAGCAAATTGCATCCTAGGCGATGCGATAGCTTGGAGAAATGCCGGCACTGGAGCCTTCTTCTTGGAAATTCGTTGACCTAACACCAAAAGGAGGTCGCATCAAAGAGCAACGGTAAGCAACAATAAGCTGAAGCAAAAGTAAAACTTACTAGACGAGATCTTGGGTCCAAAACGCTTGTGAAAAGACGCCCAATCACGAATCCCCACCATGTGAGGTAGCACGCGAGCCACCCAATCTTCAATGTTAAAGACAGGAGAAGGTGCACGCCTCTCAGCTGAAAAATGAGGAAACCGCAAGTGAGCTAAAAATGAAAGGACAAAAAAAGATAATGAGCGTACGACAAAGACACTTACGATTATGGTTCCATTGCTCGGGAAACCCAGTCGGGTCCGCCACCAGGTGCTCGGTCTTGATGAAGAAGTACTTATTCCAGAACTTCCGATTCGTTCTGTCGTCCATCTCGACCACCAACCCTCTGGTCCCACGATGCCATAGGTGTATCATAGTACCTCTATAAAAACTAGGCAAAAATAAGTGCAGCAGGTGGCGAACGTCGACCTCACAGCCATCCAACTCCGCATACTTTGTCAGCATCAAGAAAGCTTTATACAAGTAAGGAGATAGTTGCGCCGGGCAGACGTTGTAAAACCGGCAAAATTCTCCGCTAGCGAAAAGAGAGAAAGAGTATAACCAATCAAGAACGGGTAGACATAGAAGGCACAATACCCGGGTCGATGAACCTCCACGATGCGCCTCCGACCAGAATAATTTCGACATGGGGAGGGATGCGATATTTGGACCGGAGGTTGGCTACGTGAGACGGTCCAGTCTTAGAGAGCACCTGAGCGGGAGCAGGAGCAGGATGTTTTGGAAAATCATTTCTAGCCAAAAGGTTTTGGGGATTATCTCCTCCGCGGTAGGGAAACTATCATCCTTTTCAGCCATGAATTCTTCACCGCCGAGAGAAAGGGCCACCGATAACGGAGTGGCATCGAAAACCTCATCATGAATGTAAGGGGGTTGTGACATATTTCAACAATGAAATGTATTCTACCAAGCCTGAAGAAGAAGATAACAACTGGGTAAGAAAGAGGGAAATGAACTGAAGAAGCTGTAAGAAATCGAGAGCAGAAATTGGGGAAGAAGATCAAAGAAGAACAATACTCATGCAAAGTGAGGAATGGTGAAAACTTCCGAAAAATGAAACTCCCATCTATTTATAGGGTTGGGTGGCGCGAGAATCGAAGCAAATGATTGTCAATGGAACCAAAACCAAAGCGGCAGACACACAGACGCTGCATCGCAAAGATGCGTAATGATGATGCGCGTGGCCATGACGTCACCTCACGATAGCCCCACCAACCACAGCTTCGCTGGCTGCGCCATTTTCTCGACCTCGGCCGATTCGATCTAATCAACATGACCAAATTTTCTCTAAATGGACGCAAACCGGGTCGGCTTATCGAGGGCGTGCACGACCACGACCTCAACAAACGGAGGGACTAACTGTATTGGTCTAAATTTGGCGACCTGGTAAGGGTAGATAAACAGGATCGAGGACGGGGTCGGCCACGACGTAATTGCGGAAAGCCGTCTCCAAGAGGATTGTAGTCGAGGACGGGCAACTGGGCTAAAGAAATAACGGTAGGATAGATTTGGAAATGAATACAAGGAATAAGAAGGAGATCTCTTCACTTTATGAGAAAAAGATATTGTAAAAGGTTGACTTGAGAGAATATACAAATGTTGTATTGTTCATTGATTATCTTATTCAAGTGCACGTTATTTGATCTTTGTTCACAAGATCCAAAGATTCCATAACCATCTTCACTTCTCTTTTTTCCACGTTGCTGTCAGGAGAAAGAACTATCCAAATCATATAATAATTGGGTGGTAGATTCTTTCTTATTACATTTATTGCCATTATCTACATTTATTGCATATTTATGTTATCATATTTAGTAGCATCCATTAAATATAAACGTGTTATTTAACGTTGTCAAACGTCGTTCTTACCGATTTCCTACACTATTTGATCTAGAATTTATTGTTTTTAACTAAGATTCATCCTTCATTTCATCATTAATTAGTTTAACTAAAAGGCTGCCACGTCCTTGGGCTCTCATATTTAAAGTCCACTTTTTTCTTTCTTTCTAATCCATCAAAATTTTGAATATTAATTGTGGTTTGTAAATGTGGTTCTATCAAGCAATATCTTCGGATTTATGTTCAAACTTCAAAGTGGTCTATTGCTCTTTAATTACTTTAATTTTTATTGAGCACATCTCCTTAGTCCTTACATCTTATTACTTTAATTTTTATGTTCGGTGATAGTTTTGGACAGGTGGCTAAAGCTTTCTTTGTAATAGTACAATCGGCGCCGGGAGCAGATTTAACGGAGAACAAAACGGCGTCGTATGAGTCCATTATTTTGCTCTCTGCTTCCACCCATACGTATGCCTCCATTTTTTTCGGGTAAAAGACTTAGAAGCAATAGCCAAGTTGTGTGAGCGCTCAGTCGTGCTTCACTGTGTTTATAGCTTCCACCTGTTCGATGAAATGCCTCAGCGGAAAGCACACATGATTGATAAAAGATAATTTCATTTGCTCGCTTTGCAATGTCTCAGCTCAAAGTTGTCTCATTTATCTGTAAAACTTTGACAAGAAAATTGCATTCCCCAAATCACAAGCTTCATCAAAATCTAAGGCCAAATTCATTAGCATCCAAACATATTCATGGGCATGCCAGCAAACACGAATTACAACATCTATTTGCTACAAGGGTATCATTTATCTTGAATAAAGGTTCGAGATTTTGGGTACCATCATTCATCAGTGGGTCCTTTCAGCGGTTTTATTGTGCAGAAAATTCTGCATTGGAGAAAACAACAGAAAACTGTAGCAACGATTCCATTGATGATAAGGTTTACAAGGTTGTGATGGATCACTTTAAGCCAGAGCATAAGATGGAGAGAGCTCTTGATAAGCTTGAAATGGAATTAACGACGCCATTGGTGGTGGGGGTCTTGCAAAAGCTTCATTATGAAGAGAAGTTAGCGTTTAGGTTCTTTACGTGGGCAGGACATCGAGAAAATTATAGTCACGAGCCCCAGGCGTATAATGAGATGCTTGATATATTGTCTAGTACGAAATACAAGGTGAAGCAGTTTCGTATTGTTTGTGATCTTCTAGACTACATGAAGAGGAATGATAAGCGTTTGGTTCCTATAGAAGTCTTGTTGACAATTCTTAGACAGTATACTGAAAAGCATTTGACACATCTTCATAAGTTTGCGAAGAAGAAGAAGATAAGAGTGAAGACACAACCCGAAGTATATGCCTTTAATTTGTTGTTGGATGCTTTGTGTAAGTGCTGCCTTGTGGAAGATGCCGAGGCTATGTTTAAGCGGGTGAAGAGTAAGGTTAAGCCAACTGCTGATACTTATAACATTCTTTTCTTCGGTTGGTGTCGTGTTAGAAACCCAGATAGAGCTATGAGCATTCTTGAACATATGATCGACATAGGGCATACGCCCGATAACTTCACCTATAATACTGCCATTGACACGTTCTGCTCCGCAGGGATGGTGATGAAGGCTGCTGAACTTCTCGAGTTCATGAGAACTAAAGGTTCAACCATGTCTTCTCCCACTGCAAAAACTTATACTATTATGATCTTGGCTCTTGCTCAGAATGATATGATGACGGAATGTTTTAAAGTTCTAGGGGATATGATAAATAGTGGATGTGTTCCTGATGTTTCAACTTACAAGGAACTGATTGAAGGTATGTGTTTGGGTGGAAAGACTGAGGCAGCTTATAAGCTTTTGGAAGAGATGGGAAACAAGGGCTACCCTGCTGATATAGTTACATACAACTGTTTTCTTAAGGTCCTTTGTGATAATAAAGAGAGAGATGAGGCACTTAGGCTTTATCAGAAGATGATCGAAGTGGGCTGTATTCCAAGTGTACAGACCTATAATATGCTAATTGTTATGTTCTTTAGAATGGGCGACGTAGATGGAGCCTTTGAGACATGGCATGAGATGTCTAAGAGGGGTTGTGCGCGTGTTACAGAAACATACTGTGTGATGATTGAAGGGCTTTTTGATTGCAATGCTACTGAAGAAGCATGCTTTCTTTTGGAAGAAGTTGTTAGCAGGGGTATGAAACTGCCATACCGAAAATTTGACTCATTTTTAATGCAGCTTTCAGCCGTTGGTGATTTACGAGCCATTCATAAACTGTCAGAACACATGAGAACATTCTACAACCCTGCTATGGCACGACGTTTTGCCGTCAATCAGAAGCGGAAGAGCATGAGCTTAAGAGGGAAGTGAAAATAGTTTATGTTGTCTAAATTGGAGGCTGACATCCATCTTGCTGCCTTGATGCTCATGGTTTGAGAAATTCAGTTAATGAGGAAATGCTGATCTTTGAACCTAACAGGTCACTTGGCAAATGGCTTGAAGTTGTTATTGCAAAGAAAGGATTTGTTGTGGTCAGTATTATTCATATATTGAAAAGGAAAGAAGAAAGAGGTGCATCATTTCATTCTGTTAAACATAATAGAAGTTATTAAAACATGGTTAACAGCACAAAATGTTGTGTGTTAATCTTAGATCATCTGTAATTGTTGAAGAATAATTGATCTGCTTACTTAATTCACTTGGCAATCCTCTGATCTCAAGATTCAACTTTGTAAGTAGGACGTATACCAATCCAACTATATTGTCAAAGATGGTAACTATTTGGATTTCTGATGGAGTGTTTTCCTTTTTTGTTGCATCCTCATCTACTGATCCGAGGATCTTTCGGAAACAGCCTCTCTACCCCTTGGGTAGGGGTAGGGTCTGCGTACACACCACCCTCCCCAGAGCCCAGACCCCACTAGTGGGATTTAACTGGATCGTTGTTGTTGTTGTCCTCATCAACTAATTTACTTCCTGCTTCCAAGTTTACTTGTCCACTATAATAAACTCCCGTTTGGCCATAAATTTTGGCTGCTTTTATTTTCAAAAAAAATATTTTTGAAAACACTGTTTGTTCATAGAATAGATCAGCTTTTGAAGAAAAAAAATCAAGTTCCCAAAAACTACTAAACCAGTTTTTGGGTGAAATTTTTTTCTTCCAATCACAAAACTTCAACTTTTTTTCAAATAAAATGATGTCCAAACACAATTTTAACTTTCAAAAATTATTTTTCAACACAACTTCGAAATCTTTTTTTTCCAAGTTTCAACCAAATCTATATCCAAACGCTAGCTAAAAATAGATGTTCGCATTTACTTATTCAATTTGGAAACCATTGGATTATTTACTATTTTAAACCTATCTAACCCTTTTTATTAAGTACTGCTTATTTCCAATTTATTTTTCAACATATAATAAATAGGGGTGATGTAGTAAAATTACATATTCTTTATTGTTTTTTAAGAGGTGTTTCAAGTTAATAATGGATAAATAAACTTGGACGGAGGGAGTATTAGATAGTGACTTGTACCGGATTGGGATTTGAACTGTAAGGGGTCGTTTGGTAGGACGTATTAGAAAAATAATGCAAGCATTAGCTCTATGCATTACTAATACCTTGTTCGGTATATTTTTTCAACATGTGTATAACTAATACTCATACTTGGTATTATCCTATGTATAAGTAATGCATAGAAAATCATGGCATTAGTAATATCAAGGCTATTAATGCATGCATTAGTATGGTTAAAGACAAAATTGTCCTTAAAGTCCCTTAAAGCAAGAGAATATGGAGGGCATTTTTGTAAATTAAAAATTATGCAATGCATTATAATTTTAATACACCACACCAAACAGTAAATAAGAAATAATATCTGCATAACTAATGCTTCCATTACTAACTCATGCATTACTAATACACCTTATTCCGCACTATTCTTATACACCTTACGAAACGACCCCTAACTGGATGGCGACCCCTAACTGGATGGTGACAACATCATGGCTGTTCACATTGGGAAAAAAATATTGGTTTAAATAAACTGGAAAATTGACATATTCAATGCCTATTAATTTGGAGATAACGCAAACCAGGATAAGATATGCTACAAAAATGTAGTGTGATTACCTCTTGGGAAAATCACATTATATAGCCGCTTTCAAAATAATAGTCGAAAAAAATATTATATTTTTTGTGTATATATACATTCTTTATATTATATACAAAAATTATACAAATTTAATACACTTTTCGACTATCGAATATAAATAATTTTTATCGCGAACTAAAAGTGATAATACCTCTTACCTCTTTGACGAGTGTAGATTGTATCTACCTAATGATAGTGAAAGAACTTTAATATAGATTATGCGAGAAACGTGAAGTGATTTACAAGTATGACGGATGACTAGAATAATTTTATTTAAGACTAGCATATTCCAGATGCACATTAACTCCTTCAATAAATTAAAATCTCGACACAAAAAGCAATTAATTCTTTATGAAGGTAGTAGTCCATCTTGGGGACAAACACAAACGAAAAACAAAGAAAAGAAAAATGAAATTTAAAGAATCTATGAAGCTTTGCTTAAAATTTCGATATTTACTTTAATTGATTTTTTAATTGATTTTTCGGTATTTTTCTTGGGGTCTACAATATTTAATTTTTTCAGATATCAAGAATGAATTAATTTTTTTTTCGTAAGTTGTCCTTGGAGTAAAGAACCTAGGAGTTTTGTTATATTTTCAATGAATAAATTAAGGTTAATATGGTCAATTTTGTTGTTAATTAATGCTAAAAGGTCAATTTCTTAATATGTGTGAAAATAATCAAAAAATCAATTAAAGTGAACTGGAGGGGTAATTGTTTTAGGTGTCTTAGAATCATGGGATAAATTTCAAAATATTCGTAACACGACCATAGCATAACAGAAGAAATTGAAATACATGGTCATAAGATAATTAATTACCTAGCTTTAGGGCATCTCCAATCCTTCCACCATTTTTTTATACCAAAATGGTGCAAAGTAACTCCAACCCATTATACTATTTTTTTCACCAAAAATATTCCCTTTATATTCTTCTCTCTCTTCTATATTATATTGTTTTCTTTATAAAACAAATCCTTTCTTTTTTCTTTTTTACATATTTATCCATATAATTCATATTTCTTTCTTATATAACCATTTAATATAAAATTATTTTATACCTTTAATTTTTAAATAAATATAAATTATAAGCAAATATTATACATTATACAAATGTATAAGTCAAATAAAAATGAAATCATTGATAAGATATAATTAAATAAATATTACATTATGGTAGAATTTAGTTTAATTTTTACATAAATATTCAACTTACAAGATTAGTATGTTGCTCCCATAAATGCTCTATTAATGCATTACGAAGTGCAAAATGAGCATCTTTGTCCTTAATTTTTTGTACCGGGCTAAAAATTGTTCAAATCGATAATTTTCATCTAATACCATTTCTGCTGTTGGAGTTGACCTTCCCAAGCATCTTGAATTGGTGCATTAAGACCACGTTCATCCTCGAATATCATGTTGTGCAGTATAATATATGTAGTTAATATATCATGGAGCACTTTTTTCCTCCAAAAATGTGACGGCCATGCAATAATTGCAAAACGAGATTGCAAAACTCCGAATGCACGTTCAACATCTTTTCGACATGATTTTAATTGTGAAATATTTCTTCTTTTGAGAACGTAGCTCACGAATAGTTTGCACAATAGTAGACCATTTTGGATATATACCGTCGGCTAAATAATAACCCACATCATATTCTTTTCCTTGAATAACATAATGGTAGGGAGGAGCAATACCTTTAGCAAGATTAGAAAATAAATGTGATGAGTCTAAAACATTAATGTCATTATTAGTACCGGGCATACCAAAATATGCATGCGGTTGAAGATGATATCCATCCAACAGTTGAGATAGGGATGAAATCTAAGTATGTATTAGAAATTAGTCGAAGTGAAAATAGGTGGATACTAGAGAGAGAAGCTCTCACTTCTCTCTAAATTTCCTTATATCCAAATATCCACTCTTTCACCCCATGTCCCAACATACCCTAGGTCCTTTTCTAATGGACATAATACCTCTAGAACCTCCAGATCCAGCAGTTGATGCTAAAACATTAGCGGATGATGTTTTGCCTACTTTCAAGGGAAACTCTTGTCCTCTGACCCAATAAATTTTATTCATGAAGAGCACGTTTCCTCCTTTCCAAGAACTCATGATTGCAATGAAGCTATGTCTGAGGCTCCCTTACAAGAGGATGCATCACTTAGGGACCACACTATTGTTCTCTCATCCGATGAAAAGCAACGCATCTATGAATCATGGAAATTTTCGGTTATTATCAAATTATTTGGTAAGCGTATCCTTCATCAATATCTCAAAAAGAAGATTCAAGAGCTTTGGAAACCCACGGAACAGTTTTCTCTCATAGACTTGGAAGATGATTTTTATATTGTTAAATTTTCTAAAGAAGTCAATATGGCCAAAGCTCTTCATCAAGGACCATGGTTCATCAATGGTCATTATCTGTCAGTTAAAAAATGGGTACCAAATTTCGTTGCTTCTAATGAAAAATTAACCATCTCTGCTATTTGGTTAAGATTACCTCAACTCCCTACAGAATTTCATGTTAGTAATATTCACACAAGAATTGGTAACAAAATTGGTAAGCTTTTAAAAATTGATGATTGTACCTCGGCCACTTTGAGAGGTAGATATGCTAGATTATGCGTGGAATTACCTCTAGAGCATCATGTTCATCCTTTTATCTATATAGCTTCACATAAACAACCTATTCATTATGAGGGAGAAAATTTCCTTTGTAAAGGGTGTGGTTAGGCCATATTCAGTTAAATTGTAGCTATAGTAGCACCCTCTCTTCCACCACTGTTTCTTCTCAAGAAACTAAAAGTAATCCCTCAACTCACTTAGAGGATGACCAATGGAAGGTAGTCTCCTTCACCAAACGAAGAGGGCAACTCATCAAAGAAAATCCTCAAAGAAAAACTTCCCAAAAAAATGCTATCACTACGGATGGCTATGGTATTAAGGCAAAATCTTTGATGCCACCACTGGAAAGTACATTAATACTCAAAAACTTATCTATAAAGAAAAGGCCTCTTTAGCCACATCTCCAAATTCCACTTCCGAAACATATAAGATTAACATAGGAAATCAATTCGATATCCTAGAACACGTCAGACACCAATCCCCTGACACATCCTATTAGTATCCCGAACCATGATTTTAACCAAAACAACCAACCCCTTATTTCGACATTAACTATGCAAAATCCGGTTTGCATGGGAAAATAACTCCCACGTGGCTAATGGTAAGCCATTAAATAACATTAAAGGCCACTTGCCTACTCCTAATCAAACCAAATCCTCTACAATCCACAGCTTGGAAGGAAAATAGCTGGCTAATACAGCCATGCAACCCCTTTTTTCCTCATCCCAACAAATTGCAAACGCCAACCCTAACTCACTCAAAGTTAAAAACCACATGCTAACCCCCTCAGAATCCATGCAAAAGATAATAAATCCTCCATGTCATCTCTCAAGATACTAACACTCAAGTACTCTACGAAGCCAGTGATATTATAAACCCCTTACAAACAAATAATGACCCATCTCTCACTCCACCTTCAAAGAAGTACTCATCTTCTCAGACTCGCTCTTCAAACTCCACGCATGAACCATACTCACATGGACAACCTTCCCCCTCTCCCTCATCACAACAACCCCCTCATCTACTCAACCACCCCCTCCCTCTGAACCATTAACCTCGATCTTGGTTGGAGAGGGGAATCATGGGTCATGTTGTATCTTTCAGTCTAGAGATCGAAGGTTCGGAGGTGGTGATAATCCTCTAGAACTCGAATTTCTTAGCTCAAATGATCATGGAAGGCATGCAACTGGCAATGAACAACTATGTCAACCATATTTGGCTGACCAATATCTTGAATCCAATCACTCCAAATGCCTCCCCAGCTTTAATCCAAGCCATGCAAGCCCATTGGGGCCTTCTTGCTCACTTCAACCCGACCTTCGAGCAACAACCTCTCCAAAACCTACCTTTTTTTCCACCACAAAACCTAGTGAAACCAATATTTCTAGCCTGACAAATAGCCGACCAAAACCAACAGATGTACAATCCTTTGATACCTCAAAACCAGGAGAATCCTGCTCCAATGGAGGTCCATCCATCTCCGAACGTACCAAACATGGGAAATCACTTACTAGGGGAGGGGGAGGCTGTAGCCATACCATTAAGGGAATCTCGAATAGAATTCAAAAGCCTCAGAGAAATACCAATATTGCTCTACAAGGAGAGGCAAGACAAGAAATCTATCATCAGTTGCCCAGCAGCATTATTTAAATGCTCAATGGACATCAGGCCACCACTAAACCCAGCAGCAGGGAAATATGTAGTGGTGCTCAATTCATCTCTGAGGGACGACCCACCTTTACGTTTGGAGGAGAGTCAGGGACACCACACCATGCAACCTTTTCAAATGAATCGACCAATTAACTTCATAGTTTGGAACGTGAGAGGGGCCAACAGTGCCAATTTTCGTAGGAATTTTAGAGATATCATTGATACCCATAGGCTCTGCTTGGTTGCTCTCCTAGAAACTCGCATGCAGGACAATGTTGCTATCCAACATGAATTCAACTTCTCAGAAATGGTCGAGGTTCCTGCTGATGGCCGTTCTGGAGGAATTGCAATTATGTGGATGCATAACATGGATACTGTTGATGAAGTCGTTAGGGATGATCAGAAACTGCATGCTATGATTAAGGTACTTCCAAATCAAAATCCTTGGCAATTTAGCACTATTTATGCTAGTACTAATATTATAAAATATAATTTAATGTGGCAAAATCTTAATAACATCTATTGTAATTACAAAGAGCTTGGCTTGTCAGTGGTGATTTCAATGATGTTCTCTCATCCGATGAGAAATGGGGGGGGGGGGGGAGGGGTCGTCCGGTAAATTTTAATAGCACCGCAAAACTTTGGAAATTTCTTAATAATTGTAACATTTTTTATCTAGGTTTTAAAGGCCCCAAGTATACCTAGACTAATTATAGGAAAAAAAGTAATGGCCTAATTATGGAACGATTAGATAGATACTTTGTAAATGAAGGTTGGGTTAACCAATACCCAAATGACATAGTAGACCACTTGCCTAGAACCTATAGTGACCATAATCCCCTTCTCATTAGACTTAATACAAAATACAACCCCCCCAAACACAAGGCCTTTTCGTCTTGAAACAATGTGGTGTTCTCACCCTCAATTCCTAAATCTAGTTAAAAGGTGCTGGAATAATAGAACCTTTGAAGATTTCTTACCCTTATTTAAATTGGAAGCCTCTCAGTGGAATAAAGAGGTTTTTGGTAACATATTCCAAAAAAGGAGAAAGCTTCTTGCTACAATTAAGGGTATCCAAAATTCTCATAATTACCCTGCTAATAATTTCCTCCTAAACCTTGAAAATCAGCTCATAAATGAGTACAATGATATCCTTAAGATGGAAGAGGATTTTTGGAAGCTTAGGTCGTGAGTTAATTGGCTTAATAATGGTGACGCCAACACAAGTTTTTTTCACATATCAACTTTAATTTGTAGAAGAATTAATAAAATTTCTCATTTTAAAGATGAGGATCGGAATTGGTTTGATGACCCCTGCGAAATTGCTAACCACACCCTTCAATATAGATCTAAGCTCTCTTGATAGTCCTGTCACAAGCCAGGAAATATCAAATGCTATCTTCTCTTTCAAACCAATGAAAGGCCCAAGACCATATGGTATTCACCCTTTTTTTCTACCAAAAATATTGGTCTGTAGTGGAAAACTCTATTATTACCTATGTATAAGATATTTTTCATGTCACGATCCATTTTCGTAATAGGTCATGATGGCGCCCAACGCCGTCGTTGGACAAGCCAACGCGGAAATATACAAATTAAACTTTCGATCACTTTAACCCCAAAATAGTTGAAATAATTCCATAAGATGGAAATAGATTAGAATGATGATAAAAATCATGATAATCATACAATCCCAAAATAATGACGTCTACTAATGTGTGTGCCAAGATCTAGTATCACAAGTAGTGGGCGACTAATAGAATGTACAACAAAATACACTACCCTACTGTCTAAATAGAATAGACAGCATAAATACATAAGAGAACTCCTTCAAGCTGCTACACGACACGGAAAGGAAAGCAGCTCACCGTAGGAATATCAATCTGCTCAGTGGTGCGCGCCCGACTGGTAGTCAGATGTACCTGCCTCAGACCCTGTACAATTAAGTACAGAAGCGTAGTATGAGTACATAAACAATATGTACCCAGTAAGTATCCCGTCTAATCTCGAAGAAGTAGAGACGAGAGGTCGACTCGATACTTACTAGGGTCAATTAATATGAGAAGAGTTTATAATAAACATGGACATCTCAAGTTATTTATATTTAATAATCATGGAGTAACAGTTCTTTTCCAAACACTAACGATGATGCTTGTATATAGTCTAAGCAGATATGTAACTCAGCCCTTGAAAGATTTCTAAGCAAAACATGCGCAGATAATCACCGTGGGACGTACGGCCCGATCCAACATAAAATAAACTGCGCACTGCCGAGGGTCGAACGGCTCGAACCATAGATGCATCTATTACCCCGCTCGCGAATCACCCGTGCGACGCGGTCAAATAGAAAATAAGCTCATTAACAAGCAACATTAACAATTAACATATATATGAGGAGTAGCCATACACAGAAATACCAAGTGTTCTCCTTTAAAAAGACCAAACAGGATAAGGGTCATTCTCTAGTCTCATTCTTCTTACTCAAAATAGTTTATATAAATCCGAATTAATCAACACGTACTAGAATATCACGTAGAGCATGCTTATGGGTCCTAGACTACCCGGACTTAACATAACAGTCGCTACGTACGGACTCTCGTCACCTAGTGCGTACGTAGCCCCCGAATATAAAGACAAGTTTTAGCAAATAATTCCCTCTTACAAGGTTAGAAAGGAGACTCACCTCGCTCCAAAGTGCACTCCAAATGCCAAGAACAAGTCCAAGCCCTCAATTCGGAGCCGAACGATCCCAAACTAGTTGAACGAAGTAGGAACTAGTTAATATAGGCTCATAGGATCGAATTCTAGCTATTTAAGAAATCTTCCAACCATTAATACAAGTTTTCTAAAAATCCGACCCCGGGCCCACGGCCCGAATTCCGAAATTTTTCGAAGGAAGTTGTTCTCTACAACCTAAGGATCAATAATATATGATTTCTAATTAATTCTATAACAAATTTCGTGGTTAAATTCAAGTTTTAGCAAAACCCTAGGTTTAGCTCCAACCCCTTTGATTTTGCCTAAGTTCTAGTGTTTAATCTACCTAAAGTACAAGTATTAAACAAAGGATGGGTGGAACAAACTTACCTCTTGATGCTAAGTGAAGACCTTCTCTCTAAAGCTCCCAAATCGCCCAAAGGAGGAGTGAAAATGTAAAAAAAATGACTTAGAACCCGTCTTTAATGAACCTCATTGGTTCAGTGATTTCCGCTTCTGTGGTAAAGGGACTGCATCTGCAATCCCGCATCTGCGAGATTTCAACCGCATCTGCGGAAAGGGGGAGGGAAGGCTGGGGCCGCATCTGCGGTCTGGGAGCCGCATATACGGTTCCTGGCTTGGCCCCCCCCTGAGCCGCTTCTGCGATCGACAGACCGCATCTGCGGTCCAAGAACCGCAGGTGCGTTTATGACAGAAGCAGCAGTTCTTCAGCCCTCTTTCAAAATTTCCACTTCACTCGAGCCTCGTCCGATTGACGCTCGGGGCTCCCGGTCCCCGCCCGAATATACCGACATGTCTGAAACACGAGACGGACCTACTCGAACCTTCGGAACACCCAAAACAACGCGAAATCTAGAATTCACCCCCTAAAACCAAATGAATCAAATCTATGAACTTCAAGTTCTTAATTTTTCCTCCAACGGGCCAAAACGCCCTAAATCTACTCGGATTGACCCAAATTTTACGGGCAAGTCTTAAATGATATTTCGGACCTGTACCAGGCTTCGGAACTAAAATACGAGCCCGATACCTAGGAAATCAATGATTACTTAGTTTTTTTAAATCCTTAAGACTTCAAATTAACAATTTCTAATAAAAATTCACTACTCGGGCTAGGGACCTCGAAATTCGATTCCGGGCATACGCCCAGGTCCCATATTTTTCTACGGACCCTCCGGGAACGTCAAAACACGAATCCGGGTCCGTTTGCTCAAAATGTTGACCAAAGTCAAACTTAGTCTTTTAAGAAAATCCTAAGGAATCAAATGGGCATATTTCACCCGAAACTCTTCCAAATTTCGAACCAACCGTCCCAGCAAGTCGTAAATTCGCTAAAGCAAGCACGGGGAGTTTTATTTAAGGGAACGGGATTCAAAAAGGCAAAACGACCAGGCGGGTCGTTACATTTCACAACCAGAAAATCCCAGAACCCCTAATCAATACCCACCTTTGCCTTATTCCCAAAATTCCTAATTCAAACCTCCTAAAAAAAATTTGTCCCATCGGTCTATGCAATACCATCTACAAGGTCGATACAAAAATTATTGCTAATCGAATCAATCCTTTTCTTACTAATATCATTAGTCCCTTCCAAACAAGCTTTATTAAAAATAGAAGGGCTTGTGATAATAGCATCATTATCCAAGAAATCATTAACAAGTTCAATAAAATGAAAGGCTCCAAAGCTAACATGCTTATTAAATTAGACCTAGAAAAGGCTTTCGATTGTCTTGAATGGTCTTTTATTTATAGAACCCTTATATATTTTAAATTTCCTCCAAAAATCACCTCCCTTATTATGAATTGCATTACCACTAGCAACATTGCAATTCTTATCAATGGCACCAACACATTTCAAACCTACTAGAGGCATTCGTCAAGGGGAACCTCTATCTCCTTATATTTTTGTTCTTTGCATCGAAATGTTGTCAAGGTATATAAATCACCAAGTCGACTGTGATAACTGGGACCCCATTAAATCAAACTCCAAAGGTCCAAACTTATCTCATGTTTTCTTTGCCGACAACCTTACCTTGATGGCTAAAATTAATGATAAAACATGTGCCACTATTTCTAATACACTTTCTATCTTCTGTAACTTATTGGGACAGAAAATCAACTAAAAAAAGTCCAAGATCCTTTTCTCTAAAAACTGTCCTAAAAATCTTCAAGAAAAAAATTCCCAACCTCCTTAATATCTTCACTAGCAATAATTTTGGTAAATATTTAGGTTTTTCAACTATCTATAAGTCCCCAAATCCTAAGGACTTCCTATATATTCTTGATAACATGAGAGCTAAACTTGTTAATTGGAAAATAAATTGCCTAAACCTAGTCGGACGTGCTACCCTATTACAATCCACCCTTAGCAATATTCCAAACCATGCCATGCAGTATTTTCAACTTCCCAAAAAAACTCTTAAACATATTGATCGCCTACAAAGGAATTTTTTATGGGGCACCACCCAAGATAGAAAATGCCTCCATCTCATAAATTGGGATATTGTTACTACTCCTAAGGAGAAAGGGGGCATTGGCCTAGTCAAAGCTGCTACAAAAAATCAAGGCCTTTTAGCTAGCCTTACTTGGCGTCTTTATAACAACCCAATGGCCCCTGGGCTAAGGTCCTTATCAACCAATATTCTTATAAACCCTCCCCAAAGAACACCTCTTTCGTATGGAAAAATATTGTGCATGGATAAAATCTATGCACTAAGGGTCTTGCATGGAATATAGGTAAGGGAGATCGTTTAAACCTTTGGAATAATAGATGGATCCCAAACCTCCTCCCACTAAGATCTCTGATCCAAGGCCCCGTAAATTTTAATGAAGAAAACCTTCTAGTAAAGGATGTTCTTACTAACCACAATTGGAACCTAGAGACAATCTCCTTCTCCATTCCTAGCGATATCATTAATGTCATTCAAAGTATTCATATCACCAATCCTATTTCCACTAATGATAAGCCATACTGGTTTCCCAAAAATAACGGCATGATTAGCATAAAATCCGCTACTAATCTTATCACTCCTACTAAGGAGCCCATCCTAAATCTTTCCTGAATTTGGAACCTAAAGACACCTAGGAAAATTAATTATTTCCTTTGGCTTTGCTACCACAACAAATTTCCCTCTAGATCGTATCTTCATCACATAGGTCTCAACATTGATGACCAATGCCCAGTTTGTAGGCAAGGCAAGGTAATACTTTCCCACATATTCCAAACATGTCCCATAGCCCACAGATTTTGGGCAGACTTTGGTATCACCCTACCCACTTCTGACAATATCCACTGGCTTGACTCGATTAGATTCGCGCAACCAGCAAAATCATTCCTCTCGCTTAAATGGGATGATATATATCCCTATGGACTCTGGCACCTTTGGCTTAATCATAATAGCAATAATTTTAATAATGAATCTTAGGATGTCTCCCTCTCCCAAACTCTCAATAGAGCTGCCGAGTTCAAGTATCTTACCGGTACCATCCCTTCTTAAATGTCAAAAACATCATCATCAATTGGCAAAAATCTAGTCCGAGCTCTTATAAACTTAATAGTGATGGTGCTTATAATATTAATAAGAACATTGGTGGTATGGGAGGAGTCATATGAAACAGCTTTGTCCAATGGATACTAGGCTTTCAAAGACTTTCTAACGTTATTAGCAATACTCAAGCAGAGCTCCTTGCGTTGGAAACAGGTCTTAGAATTGCAAATCACTTTAAGCTCCGGCCCCTTGAAATCGAAACCGACTCATTAGAGGTAATAAATCTCCTAAGTACTGATCATCAAATTTATAACCACATCATTTCTTCATGCAAGTGGTCAATGGCCCAGTTGGGGACCCCGGTGCTCAGGCATAACTTCCGGGAAGCAAACGTTGTGGCGCATCTTTTGGCAAGGGAAAGTACCGAGCTTAGTAATATGAATAAAACAATCATCCTTCATGCACCTACGCCAATGGTGGAGGCAGCAGTGAAAGATGATGCTGCAGGGAAATCCTACTCCAGATCAATATCGGAAGAATCTTGTAATATGCTAGCTAGTATGGGAAATATTAATGCAGCTAACAACATTACTACTTTTGTAACACTCCCCAGTTTCGATCCCAGTGGGATGACTGAGAGTGATCTATGTAATATTTCTTAGCATCTAATAAAATTTTCTGTTTTCAACCAAAAAAAAAACAAAAAGAAATCTTAGTATGATTAACACAATTTTCGGCCTACAAGAGTACTAGATTATTGTTGTAATTTTCTCATTCTATTATGTTATTTAATGTATTTTTTAATCTATGTCAGTTGCTATTGTATTAAATATTTGTTTTTATGATAATCAATGAACATTGTGTTATTTATTAACAATATATTATATTTCAGATTTGTACTTTTATTTTTTTGATGGTTATATATTTTTATACAATTATAATTTATAATAAAATTAACTTATAATTTTATATAAAAATAAAATATAAAAAATTAATTTATAAAAATTCTACACCAAAATTAAAATACAAAATTGATATTATAAATATATTACATAAAAATTATAATTAATTACAAAATTATAATATGTTAAATTAAAAGTGTTATATGATAAAAGATAATATTAAAATAATGGTGAATACTAATTGTGTTGATGAATAGTGTTACACCAAATTTAGTGTAATACTATTCACACACCAAAATGAAAGAAATGGTATTGGATTGGAGAAAAAAAACACCAAATCTAACACTAAAATGATATTTGGTGTCAAAAGTGGTGTTGGGTTGGAGATGGTCTTAGGGAGATGTACTTAGAAAACTTAGTCCATATTAGATATTGGAAATGACATAATCAAAGTTAATTATTGTAAGTTTGAATAATATAAATGGCCCTACAAAGATGTTACTGTATGTTTTACAGTATATATTATCAAACCTCATACATCTTAATATAAAATCTCATGTGAAATAGATCATGCAATTAAAATGATATTTATAAATTGGTCATATAACAATGGAACATCTAAAAAAGATGCAATTGAAATTGCGTCGTGAATAATTGAGTTTTAGTAGCTTCCTTACTACTAATGTCCAAAATTAATTAGATGAGTTTGTATTTTGCTAACTTCTAATTACTTCAAGGGAACACAAATACGCAATTAGCTATTTAATGACTTTGTATTTTCAATAATGCCTAGTTGGGCGAGTTTGAAACTTGGAATTCAAAGTGTCCTTGACCAGGAGGATCTTCTGTATTTCTTTATCAGTTACGTTGTAATGTTGATAAAAAACATAGTACTAATAGTCATCAATAGGAAATCTTATCTTAGGAAATATGGCACGTCAAAAATAATTTATGAAATCTTCGAACAGCAAAAAAGAAAGAAAAAAACCCGTTTGGTACGCAAAGCATGCCACAAGGTCTAGAAAACGGTCGTACCCCAAAAATGTGATATCAACAGCCTGTTGTCGTCAATAGGAAATAAAGCAAATAAAATGATAGCTTGATGCACAAAGCATATTGCAAGGTCGTACCTCAAGGAACGTAATATCGACGGTTTGCTGTCGTCAATAGGAAATAAGGCAAATAAAAGGATAACTTGATGCACAAAGCATGATGTCGGATTTAGGAAAGAGCCGCACTCTAATAGAGTAACAATGTCTTTCACGACGCGACCCTTTCATAAAGCAAGTAAAACAACCGCTTTAGGCCCCATATTTGTGGAGGCCCCATTTTTTGTTACATCTAATAGACTATGTATAAGTTTAAAAAAAGTCTATAAAGTGAAAAAGTTTGATTTCTTTCTTTAACAAATATAGAGAAGAAATGTTTGCAACTACTATGATTTCTATCAAGGAAATTGCACTTGAAATGAATATCGAACCCGAATTTCGTAAGAAACGTGTGATATAGGAAGTAACAATTTGATGCGAATGTTGATAATGAAATCTCAAAATCTTTCGAAGAGTCCTTTAGAGTTGATTACTTTTATACATAATAGACAAGGCTATTTTTTCACTTCAAAATAGATTTGAACAATTCAAAGCATATGAAACTATTTTTGGTTTTTCTATTTGGCAGTAAAAACTAAGATCACTAGATGTTGGAAATTTGAAAAAAATATTGACTTAATCTTGAATGTTCCTTAAAGCATAATAATCAATTCGCTATTGATGGTTTAAATTTATTTTCTGAATTAAAAGTATTAAGGAAAATAGTACAGTTAGAAGATAACAGTTTAATTGATACATTTAATCAAATAAAAAGATTTAATTCTTTTTCAAATGCCTTAATAACTCATGTTACCGTTGCTTCAGCGGAAAGAAGTTTTCAAAATTAAAATTGATAAAATCTAATCTAAGAACAACAATGTCACAAGAAAGCTTAAATGGATTAGCTATATTGTCAGTTGAGAAATATTTATTAAGAGTTATTGATTATAAGAAAATCATTAATAACTTTGTAATTAAGAAAAACTGCAAGACTTCAAATAAATAAATAAATAAATTTAAAAAGTTAAAACACCTCATAAAATTTGGCTTTAGGCCACAAAATTCGTCGGGCCGCCCCTGCACGACTCGAGTGCGTGACCAATATATTAAGCAAAGACATTAGACAACTATACGTTGTTCCGAGACTAGCCTTAGGATCTTTGAACAAAAAATAAATGCAATTTAATTGGTTAAAGATTTTTCGTTTACGGCTTGCAGTTGCCAATACTCTCACAACAACAACAGGAATTATCCAATACGGCTTTCCACTTCCCATTCTTTATTTGTACAAAAATTGGCATTTTACCACTCCTCAGTTTCACCAACCGTGATGCTAGCTCCATCAACTACCTACTAAAATCTGCCACGTAGACAAAATCAAGGGCAGAATAGTACTTAGAATGAGCAGAGTACTCAATGATTACACAACAATCCAAAAAGTAGCATCAACAAGTATGGCCATAGCTTGAACCATCAAAATCACATATATAAAGAAGCTACAAATAAGTTTATCACTACACATATCAAGAAAAAACAAAACACCCACATAATAAAAATTCAATCTTTAAGCTCATCACACCAAATTTTCAACTTTCTTGAATCTTGTTTTTGTGAGTTGTAACAGAGGTTTTAGATTGTGGGGTTTGAGGATTTTTTCAAGATTTAGGTGGAAATTGAAGATGTGGGGTTTTGGGGGAAGGTATTATTGGGGGAGAAAAGAGAGAGGGAAAGTGGAAGGAATAGTTGTGGTTTTCGCATGGATGTCAAGTCAAGATCGCCACCTCAAGAACTATGTTGACCTCTACTCTTCTCTTGGATGGAATTCCCTTGTTTGCCACTCTCAATTCCTTAACATGTATGCTCCTTTTTTCTGTTTCTTAGCTTAATTTTGAAGTCTTAATCCCAATTAAAAATCAAATAATCATAATGAAATTTGAGTTCCTTGTTTGCCTGCCTTCATTTGCCTGAATTAGTTAAAAGTTAGGTTCTTTTATGACTTTCTGATCACTAGAAGTAGTACATCATAAAGATAGACTGTGAGTCAATTTAGGCTGGAGACAGCTTTCCAGCAGTGTAGTAACAAATTTAGGCTGGACTTATATGGTTTTCGATGAACTTTAATAGTGAGAAATGGTGGTGCAAAAATTGAACTTAAAGAGAGATGAACTTATCCATGTTTAGTAGATCTCGGTTAATATAGAGAATTGAACTCTGGGTTGTGGAAGTGAGGTAATCTTATGTTTCTATAACCTAAATGTAACTTGTTCTGATTTTCTGGTACCATCTTTATTGGAGCTTTCCAAAAAATTTATCGGAGATTTCTCTCTTGTCTTGTCTTGTCGGATAGGAATATAGAATAATGGCGGATGTAAATAACGTATATCAGATTTTGGATTTTGTTGGCTCCTTAAGTTTCAGATAGGAGTCAATTACATGTTCTGTACATTTTCGTAACCTCTGGATGCTCATTAATGAAATGCTTTTATTACTGATAAAAGATAAAAGGTGGCGGATTCCAGGATAATCTCAAACTTACCCTTATTCTGGACTTCTAGTCATATATTTGGTGGTGTTCTCGTATATTAGCTGCTTTTTTCTCATGCGGTCCAACTTTTAAAGTAAGAGAACTTTCAATGTAGACTTATGGGATTGTTACTCATTAATCTTGCAGGTTTTTTCCTGATAAAGCTGCAGCATTGGCAGCAAATATTGTGAATGAGCTTATTGAGGTAAGTCCTATGTGAAGTTACCATCTTTTTTCTTCGGTTGTAAAAGCAGGTATTTTTATTGATAATGTAAAGCAAAAATGGAGATGTTAAAGCAAAACAACAAGAAGAGTAAAATGTAAGGGTCTGGAAGGATCTAGTTTACATATAGCAAAATCTTACTAATAAGGACCAAAAGAATCCACGAACTTCACCAGCTCTTCAACTCCTTCTGTAACTCTTCCTCCAACCAAAAATTGGGAGTCCAAGGCATTTGAGTCGGTAAATCCATGCTCCACGCACGATAAGGATCATTGGTGGGTTGTGAAAACCTTATTATATGGATAATCTTCTTTGAATTTCATGGGACAGTAATAGCTCTCTATTTCTCTCCTTCAACAACATCTGCGTGATAAGGCAACTTGGGACCTCTTTCCAGATTCTGTGTCTTCAGTTTTCCAACATTCACTCTGTCCAAGCAGGCAATGCCATCATGAATCCCATATGATGCATGTTAACATTATGAAGTAGTCTCGTTCACCCTCTCGGTGAATTATCTTGCATCAGGATTCGCTGGTACAAACTATTCTCTAGTTTTCCAAAAGTCGGTTTCCAAGGGAATGACCTCCTGTTCCACTAGTATCATATAAGGATGTCACAGAGGGAAAACATCTCTTTTCCAGAAGTCTTGAACCATTTGGAAGGAGATAATCGCCATTTGCTCCATCAAAAATTGAGGCTGTGGTGAGGAAGTTCTACGAGAGCTGCGTCAAAGAGGCTAACCGCAAAGTACTTTCTTTTGTGTCCAATATGAAGTAGAAAGATTTAGACCCGACCTTACTTCTATAGACTGCACACCGTTCTGAATTACGGCCTCATGAGAAACCAATTAGTCCAGATTTCAGATGATTTGAAACGCAAGCTTCTTACTTTCATGAGAGTTACTTTCATGAGAGTGTGTAATTCAGGATGAACCTATCTCAGAGAGGAGTGGCCCAACAAGCAATCTCCCAATAGTCGGTGCAAGTCATCACCAATTTTATGACTAACATGTTTTGAACTCCGTATATTTCTGATAGCCATGTTTTTGTCCGTGTTATGATTTTCTAATGACCACTTTGTTATAATGTTGTATGTGTAGGAACTAAAAGTTAGACCATGCCCTGTTGTCTTTGCATCCTTTTCGGGTGGACCAAAAGCATGCATGTATAAGGTTCTCCAGGTAAGCAACATTTCTTTTGAAAATTATTTGAAAAATGTAATATGATCATTGTTACCCATATGTACATCAGAACATACAACAGTTTAAAATTTATTTTTATTTTTATTTTTATTTTTTATATAGCGTATTCTACTTGGAACAACTAATTTTATTATTCTAATTTTTATCACAGATAATAGAGGGCAAATGTGAAGAACATGTCAATCTGGTAAACTCCATTATGTTTTTCTCTCATGATGTTTATGTCCTTTCCCAATCTATAGATATGATTCATGGAGTCTGCTACAATGAAACAAGCTTGGGCATCGACTTAGTGTTTAAATGTCAATTTAGTTCCATTCCATGACATGATTTATGTTTTCAATTTTTCAAGCTTACTGTACAATTCTATCTAAAAGATTCCTGTACACCAGGAACTTCGTTTGCCTATCATAATACTCTTCTTTTTCTTTATCACGTTTTGGTTGCCTTATCTTCTAAAAGCTTATGTTCCCTCCACCACCCCTGTCATAATTGAGATAGTCCATTGCCTTATTTTTTTAAGTAACATGATAACAGTGTCAGTGATATCTGATCAGATTATTTTGTTTAATTTGAAGGGTGAGTTTCGACTTGTTAGAGACTGTCTTTCGGGCTACATTTTCGATTCTTCTCCAGTTGACTTTACTAGTGATCTGGGTACTAGATTTATACTACATCCAACAGTTCTTGGAATGTCACGTCCTCCTCCCCTAGCCTCATGGATAGCAAATGGAATTGCTTCCAGTTTGGATGCCCTCTTCCTTAGAAGATTTGAATCACACCGCGCCGAGTTTTGGCAGACTCTATATGCTTCTGTTGTAAGTGTCTCTCAGCTTTGATTATGCTCATTTTTGTCGCTCTCTCCTATATTTCTGCTTAATTTAATATTTTTCACAGAGCACGGGAGCTCCGTATCTCATTTTGTGCTCAGAAGATGATGATCTTGCTCCCTATCAAACTATTTGCAATTTTGCTCAGCGGCTTAAAGATTTGGGCTCTGATGTCAAACTACTAAAATGGAGTAGCTCCCCTCACATAGGTATGGTGTTAATCCTGTGGAAACATTCTTGCTTCATGTACCTGACATGCAATCTGGCATCTGCCATTTTAAATCTATTGGATATCAATAAATTTCAAAAAAAAATCCTAATTTTTTTTGTGATCGTGAAATCCGTCTGGAGTCGACCCTTTGGACCAGCTGCATTATTCTAAACTCGGGGATGATGGGCCCGGTCCTCTACCGGTCTCCACTTAAATACTAGAGTTAGTTCGCCTGGCGCATGGCTCGAACCTATGACCTAGTCACAAGTCCCTCAACCTTTGGCAATTAAGCTAACCTCGGGGGGGGGGGGGGTAGGGGTACTATACTAC